>NC_069724.1:22941520-22954020 GCF_027358585.1 Pangasianodon hypophthalmus
GAAAGGGAGAAGGAGGAGCTGTGTTTATTTTGGAAATTTTCTTTATCACTGTGGTTCACCAAACAATTGATCCCAAACTGCTGTCCTTATTAGCCATCAAGTTCCCAGCTAGTATAAGCTAGCTACATAAGCTGCGAAGTCGCATTACGTTATAAACTTAAAATAAACACTAGCGTATGTCGGTGGAAGAGACGTCTCCATGGTAACAGTGTAATTGGCAAACAGACCACTCTATGGAACAGAAGCCCCGCCCTCAGCCCCACCTGTGTTTTCTCAAATTAGCAAATTCACAGGTAGAAGCAAAAGGAAATGTTACCAGGAGCAAATGTGCCGCTTTCTTGTCACATGTCCTTTCCCCTTCAGTGAAATCGAGCACAATTTATTTGCTTTTTAATGCTTAAAAAAACAAACAAACAAAAAAAAAAACACAAAAGCATAGTTTTAAGGTGTCTCCTTTATCATAGAAGAGGTAAGAAACTTAACTCTTTGGCTAAATCACAGATGTCGGGTAATTTTACGCATGGAATGCCTTCTTGAAATTTATAAACAAACAGGAATGTTAGCAGCAAGACAAGAAATTCAAGTACACCGTCACACTTGTAAACATAACGCTGTTCCTCAAACTGAGGCGACAATCCGAAAAAATTACAGCAAGTAATCACTATATACTTCCGCTTTGTTTTTGCAAGGCGTGGCTGACGTCAGAGTGACATATGACGGACAGTTTTGGTTCTAAAATCTGATTGGCTGAGCCGTCTTTGAAGCCGTTATATAAAAGTCCTTATGAGCGCATTACAGTAATTGAAATCTGTGTTATTGCAGTGAATATTGATATTGAAAATATATTCATCTTTGCCTGTTATGCTGCTTAGCAACCAAATCTTACTGTTAAGAGACTACATCACGTGGCAGAAGAATTGTTTATTGCGAATATTATTAATAATAAATGACCGTTTGGTATTAATAATAAATGACCATTTACTTTATTAAGAAATAATCAATATTAAATACTGCACTAAATATAAATACATGGGCTGAATTGTTCCTGAAAAAAAAAGAATGAAAGAGTGGAGAGGATGCTGTGGAAAACAACTTGGCCCAAATACACACACAGACACTTCACACAATTACAAACCAGCCATTGTTTTCTAAATCACATGCAAATTAAACCGTCTCTCGGCCTGATGGGAATAAAACCAGGAATAAAATGGCTGTGTTTATGCTGAGCTCCATTACACCTCGTTTATCAGCTAGGCATAACGACCCGTGGGAAACACTGTACACTGTACACAGATCCAAATCAACTCCTGTAATAAGAATTAAGATATTAAATAATATTGTTCACGCTAGTCGCAAAATGAGGACGTTTTCAAAATCTTGGATTGCAGAGGAGGACAGAAAGAGAAAACTGCTGCATTGTCTGGCACGGAGTCATGCACGTTGAACTCCCTTTCCAAAAAAGTACAGCTTCTTCTGTAAAGGCATGCCTGCAGAATGACCCAGTGACCTGGAGTGATGCAACAGAAATCATCTCTACGTGCTGAAGGCTTAGGTTGCCAGACAGCTGAATGTAGGTCGGAGCGAGATCGTCGATCGGAGACGGGTTACCCGGCCGATTAACTATAACGGCTCGAGCAGACCAAATTCCATCACGTCTGCACCCCCACCGCTCCATCTCTCCTCCCCCGGTCTTAACAAGAAACTCTAGATCCACATTGTGTTGTGTTGCGTGCTACGTTCCTATTAAAATGCGTCCCAAATTCAGAGATTCATTTATTCAGTCAGGTTGGTTGGATCAAGAACTGAAGCATGTGACCTTAAACAAAATGTTCACAATTTCAATTACTACAAAGCTAATGTAGCTAACAACTACAGGCAGGCTACTAGGTAGCATAACATCATCATCTAACTCAGTAACACCATTTGCATATAAAATAGCAGAATAAGGCCCTATATGGACAGAATTAGGGTCCCCAAGTCAGTGGTTCTCAAACATTTTGTAGCCAGCGATGCCTTTAACTGTAAAATAAATAAAAGAAATCCATACTGAGGGAGTCTGTGGAATTTAAAGCTTTCCAGTCATTTTTTATTTTTTTTAAGTGATACAGCTTTCTATTCCTGAACTTTCCACATTAGGTCTGAGTTGACTTTGGTGCTTGGACCCCTAACTATAATAACTTTGACAATGTGTACTGTGAGTTCCACCACTAAGAAAACTTCATGGACCCCCTGGCTATGCTTTCCAGACCCCTAGGTGATCTAGGTGATTGTGGTAGTGTAACTATTCTACACACTCTATCCACGATAAATCTCTCATGTTCGGACAGCAGTTAAATGAACACAGGAGAGACAAGTTTGCAGTTTTGTCTTCGAACCTGGACACAATACGACGATGGTTATTTACTAGGCAGCATCTAAACGTTACGTGATCAAGGAACTTACATTGCAAAAACTCCTGGTTCATTTATTTCTTAAGAAAAAAAATGTTGCACAACATTGTAGCACAAGTAAATGTAAAGTGTCTTTATAATGGTCCCTTTAATCAGCATTTTAAATTTTATTTTCTTCCCCTGCTAATGGACTCCCAATGTAGGAAAGTAGGAACACTACGTTATATGACCCATTCCAAGTAAGATGTTAGGAGAGTTCTCCAAGTTCCCTGCTCATCTATTTGTGATTCAGGAAGTGGATAAGCGTGCTAGGCGACCAAATACAGCGAGCACCAGAGGTCCAAAAACTTTTCCAAAAACGCATCTGCCTGAACAAAAATCATAGACGTGTCTATTCGGATAGGACTAAAATTATCAGAGCACTGCTGAGTTAGAGAAAAAAAAAAAAAAAAAAGCCAGTAAGTAATTTAGTCTATAATTTTCTTAAAGGAGGAGAGAGGAAAAAAAAAAAAAGAAAAAAAAAAAAAAAAAAAAAACACAGACATGGGTTATCTGGGAGGAAATAAAAACACAAAGTGGCACCTGCAAATGCTGGAATTATCCCTGAGGCAAATTTATTCCTATGTAAATAGGGCAGTACTTGTAAAAAATGTTCCCGCTAACATATAAACTTTCAGGCCACGCCTCCTACCTGAGTGATGCCGCCAGAGTGACACCAAACCGCCGAGGAAAAAGGAATTCCGTCTTTAGAGATAACAGTGTCATAATGTTCGAACCCATTGATATCCTGTACGAGGTTTGGCGTGCAGCTTTAACGTTGTGAAACTGATGGTTAAAAGCTTCCTCGGTGCAGTACTTCCGAGTGACGTGTCTGTCCCATACAAACACGAGGCTTTAGCTACATTGCGTTATTGTACATCATACAATAACCCCAAGCTATACGCGGTCCATCCCACCCCCCAACCATTTGTCAGCATTTCCCAATTGTCCCCAATTATCCCCTCACCCTGCTTCACACACACTCTTTCAGTCTCATTGACTCCCTCAGTCTCACACACTCCTCTGTGTCAGGTGTCAGCGTCTCACACTCGCAGCTATCGCAAACTTCAGGGGGTTGACAGCAGCCCCAAATTGATGAGTTAAAGGTCAAAGTTGGAGTCTCACTCTACAGATGGCGGAAACACGTTGAAGTGACTTTCGGTGCTGCGAACAAAACGCGTCCGAGACGTCGCTCGTCCCCTTCCCTCGTGACGGGGTCCTGAGAGACAGGAAGAGGAAGTGGCGGGGTCACAGTTCACGCTCTTTATAACAGACGATTGCGTTATTTGAAGTGATGGAACGACAGTTCGATTGTGGAAGTGGAGATTGTCATACAATGGTGTCTGACTAATGAAGAGAATAGAGGAAGATGCAGATGGTGTTTGACGAGGCACTTGTAGATACTAAAACTTCAACATACCGAACACATGTATTTGTCTGTTTCGGTTAACCGTGTGGAAAATAACTGCGGTAAATGGTTAAACCAGGCCGGGGGGCGGGGTTATAACGATAATAATGACAACAATAATAATAGCTAATTGCTGTTGAAAGGTGGTTAAAGAAAAACCTCGCAAAGACACTCGTTTTCAACCTAATTTTTTTATTTAAATGCAAATTATCTTGGTGAGATTTGCAGGAAATAAATAAACAAAAACTTAAAAGTTTTCACCGTATCTGCAGGCTGTTACCGTGGTAACTTAACTGTCACAGCCTAGATTGACCTAAACCACGAACTCAACTCCGCCGTCAACGCGACGTGTGGTTCTCACACTTTTTGTAGCCAATGGCCTCTTTAAATATAAAAAATTTCACAGACCCCCTTAGCATGGATGCAGTCCATGAACATTATTTAATATTTTTTGGAGCTTTCTATTCCTGAACTTTCCACCGATAAAACACATTAGGTCTGAGCTGACTTTGGTGCTTGGACCCCTAAATATAATAACTTGGATAATGCTGGTTGTGATTTCCACCACTGTCACAAAAAAAAAAAAAAAACACCACCAACCCCTTGGCTATGCTTCACAGTCCCCTGGCGGTCCCCAGACCCCACTTTGCAAAGCACCAGCTTAACAGACCGAAGATAAGTTAACGTCAGATTTATTAAGCGTGATCATTCCAATCAGGCCAATTTTGCTTTCTGAGGATTGGATTGATCTAGTCTGATTCAGCTGTGCTCTCCCGTGTTGATATCGAGAACCAAAACAATGATCGTCGACATTTGATTCATGAGCATATGATCAAAGTGTTGTTTAATTTAACGAAGAAACATCAACAAAGGACTTTAAATTAAAAAAAAAAAAAGCCCCAACCAACGGAAATCTGTCATAATTCTGTATCGGTCTGGAAAAACCCATCGGGTGGTGTTGTGACCGAAGGTGGAAAGTCAAATTTTAGCCAAAATTAGCTAAAGGGTCACCGATCATCAACTCTCCATCTCAGCATCTTGGACAGCTTGGTTTATTTTACGACACGCCCACTGGTCCAAGATGGCTTCAAATCATCCTTTTATTCTTCAGTGTTATGTTTGTTATTCAAAGCATTTCTATATGACTCATTTTTTCCTCATAAATTGAAGATGTTTATTAGAGTGATTTGTAAATGCCTGGTGACTCGCCTGCCGTCCTACAGGGATTTTATGCGCGCTTTGGAAGCGGGTGTGGTGCCCTGACCTCAGTTTTTTAGGGACGTGTCTGTACTTTTACACCGATTATATCATGTCTTCCTGCACGTATGATATTGCAGATGTGCTATTGTGTAATACTGTCGATATTTTATAGTTGTATAGTTCTGAGAATCACATGCTCACCTCAGACACAATATTTCCAAAGGTTAATTAGACCAATTGAATCTTATTTGTATAGAATTTTACTTTTAATGATGTGCATCGTCATAAAGCAGCATTACAGAAATCCAGAAGTATATTTAGATCGCCACTGAGTGAGCGAGGTGACAATGGCGAGGACAATCTTCCTGAGATGAAGAGAGGAACCAGACTCAAAAAGGGAACCCGTGCTCGCCTGGGTGATTTTGAAGCATGAACGTCAAGCATGAACTTGAGTCATGGGCTTTACACAAGTTTCATAGAATTACAGGGTTTTTACCTAGAATTTATAAACGACAACATAAACAAGTCTGCGTCTCTGGGAACCGTAATTTCAAATCTGGATTTTTTTGCACAAGCAGTGAGGTGTTTGCACAACAATTGTCCGCTGTGCTGGAAAAGCCTGGGCGCAGATCCTCTCAGCCCCGACAGGGCCCCTGCTTTCCCAAAAGCATCGGAGTGTTAAGACAATGCGGAAAGTAGAGAACGAGCGCTCTCCCAGCTCAGTGAGCTTTCTGCTACAACGCTTTTAGAAGAGTCAGACAGGAAGACTGCTTCTTATCCGTCCATAAAACTGTGGATTCTAATCAAAGATGGAAAGCATATTTATAGTGCAAAGTTTACTTGGATTGCGAGACTGTTATGCAGAGCTCTCTTCGAAAAGTTTACAGAGACTGAGACGCTAAAATAAACGCTTGCCACGACTGACAGCAGACTTGCACCATCATTCGTTGAGTCATGAATCACGAGATGACAGCAGTGTTGATCACACAGGCCTGCGGCTCAGGTGCGACTGAAGGGGGAAAAAAAGGGGTGATGAAGCCTGAATAACTTGAAGAAACTTTCCTCGTCAGGTGAAACACAGAGAGTGTGTGGAGCAGAAGAGCAGCCTGAACACAACTGAACACAGAAGCATGAATGTTAAGTAGGCAGGCTTTGTTCACAACCCAATCTCTCTTCTCTCTCTTCTTCTTCACTTCTTTTTGGCAGGACATTTATCATTCTTCCAGACTAACAATCACACGCCAACACAGGCCTGCGCAGGCAATACAATGGCCGACTAAATCAGGGGCCTCGCGAGAGTTGCTAGGAAACCTTTGATGCTTCGGGCAGCTCGTCAAGAAGCTCATCGCTTACTGACAAGCCCGAGGAGGACGAGTGTTTGGATCCACTTTTGTCCCGAGCTGGTAGGAAGTCCCCTTAAACGTGACACTTCTGTTCTGATAAACAAACACCATTTGACGTGACGTGACGGTATGACTGTTTCTGAAGCCGTCCTTCGTTCTAAAAGGACATGGCGGATTGTGGACACCCACTAAAGACTGAGCCTCTTTAACCAACACATGGAAATGACTGTTTATCTTTATTAAACATTCATTACAAGTGTGTGTGGGGGTATGTTTTAATACTTCAGAACAATGCAGTCTGAACAATCTTCCTCCAACATTCCTTCCAATAAAACTCCACGCAAATGGACACACTGACGAAACCGAGCTGTCCTTTAACTCGCCCGCTTGCCTTGTGGTAAAACACATGGAGAAATAAATAATGACACTGACTCACAGGTTAGAAATAATAGCTTCCCTTTTTTTTTTAACGAGTTATACAAAGACTGAACACCACAGCTCATAGCTAAAATGTTGAACAACCAACTTTTTTTTTTGTCGAAGACACAAAGACGATGCAAGACACGATCATATACTCGTTCATCTCTCTATTAGTTGGAATGTACTTAACTAACTCACTACGCTATTATTACAATACACTAGCTACCACTTTTGAGCATTGTCAGTCAGGTTTCTGGTACAGACGGCACGCAGGATCGCTATCGAGTCACTACCACCAGATATTGGTGAAAAAAGTGAAAGAATTTAATCTCATCCTGTAGCAAATAGAAAAGAATGTTTTTATACGCCATATATGTTTTTTTCTTTTCTTAGGTGAAGTCTTTCAGTAATAAATCTCAGTAACTAGAAATAAAAAAGGAAATAAAATATCCATATGGGCCGATGCTTAAGGTTTCAGAGAAGATTTGAGAAGAAAAAGCGTTATCGTGCCATCTCTAGTTTCTAGGCATTCATTCTTCTTTTCTACAATCGCGGTGACGCTGCAGGTAAAAAGATTTGGCCCGCTGTTTTGAATTTCGGTGGTGGAATGAAATAAACACAGAAATCAGATACGAGTCGAGGCTCTTGATGTAAACGCACGTTTCGGCGTGATAAAGTAGAAGCCAAAGATCCTAAACACTTCAACAGCCAAAGATTTAATCAGAGACGGAGATTTGTTTTTCTCTCTTTCCCCTTTCCCCTCTTTCGGTGTCGTATGATGAATTCGTGGCCTACATTCTTCTCATTGTCTTTATGAAAAGCTGCAGCTCCCAGAGCAATAGAGGAGGTAAAAAAACAAACAAAAAAAAAACTGCTTCAGCTCCTCAACCACACAGAGAAAAACCAGCCACTTTTCCTGCACGGGATGAGCTCGGATCAGAGTTTGGGTTGGAATAACTGTTCTTAGATCAGCAAGGGGAAAAAAAGGAAAAAAAAAAAAAAAAAAGGACCCGTTTCTAACGGAGATCAGCAAACACAGCTCAGCCAGCGGGACATGCAAATCAGGCTGCATGCAAATGCCATGTGTAGCACTGAGCCCTAACAGTAGAGGCCTTTATGCGCTGGAGCAGTTTTAGGCGAGAGGAACATTTGCCTGAGTGCAGGGAAGACGTAATTGCAGGCTTGCGCTTAGAGCCGTGATGCCATGCACCCGTGAGCTCATGCAGGAAAACACAGAGCAGTTGCTTTATTACAGAGCGAGGCAGCTGGGAAACGGCAAACAACCACCTACTTGTACGTCATGGCGTCGAGAGGCGATGGGTGATTCATTAAAGAAAATCCCTCAGGTTCCACGTCTTAGACAGCTGAGAAGGGAACGCGATGCTTCGCGCCAATCTGTGGAGAAGGAAAACACGGCTTTCAGGAGGAAAATAAACACAATATTGTACAGGCGGTGGAACATAAGGAAAAAAAAACAACAACAAAAAAACCAAAACACCACCACTTATAGCCACCCTTATGAATCACCAGCATCTCCAATATAACACACAAACCTGCAAATAAACACTCATTTTCACAACCTTACCCTGAACACCACACCTCTATCCCCTCACAAACCCGTGTACACATCTAGAATCTACAAACACACGAGCGTGCCTGCTTCGCTCAAACCGCTAAACCCAGCCAAGGCTTGACGGAAAGAGGAATCTGCCATCTTCATGGGGGACTTGGTCACCATGGCGACCGGGGAGCCAAGGAGAATAAATGGAGAGCGTTGTGGAATTTCACCGGATTGAACCAAGATGGAATAACAAGTGTGTTTTGTGTGTGTGTGTGTGTTTGTTGTTTTTTTTTTTTTTTTAATTTCCATGTGGAAAGCGCATGGTATCAATAATACATATCATAGTCTATTATTATTGTTTATTATAGCACAGCGCTGATGGATTCTCAGATTGGCCAAAAAGTGTTGATTAATAACATTCATTGAAGGAGTCTCCAGTGTCTACGTTTTCAACACCACGTCATCCTTGATTACTTTCCTCTCACAGCATTTCCTAAAGTGTTTTATTGCTTTCATAGACACCAAGTATACATATATAATAACCTCAGAACAGCCGTGTGTGTTTCCCATCAAGCAGAGCCTGCCTTAAGCCCCCTGCTTATCTCTGCATTACAGATTAAAATAGCAACAAGCTATTATCTTAACAGATCATATGGCACGTCAACACACTGGACAACGACTTTATGAGACTCGCGGAAGCTTGCGGGGAAATAAACAGAAAGATAAGAGAATAACACGACAGCAAGCAATTAAATCTCCATTCCTCATCCTGACCCCGTTCTTACCACTTCATCGATCAGGGAAGAAAAGGACAGATGTAGAATTTGATGACGTTATTCAGCACGCAGGCCGGCCTGATGCAATCAGCACTCAGCAATTTGATTTACTGCCTCATGATTGCATTGATCCTGACAAAGAGTTGAGAGCTGGACGACTGTGGGAACACAAGCCGAGCCAGGTCACGTCTCCACGCCTGGTCACTGGTCCCTTATCCATTACACGGTCTACACGGCTGAGTGTTTGAAGGTGTACGAGCATCAGTATTAGGTTACGTTCACAAAGCCAGGTTGAAGCAACAAGTCAGATTTGATTTTTTTTGTGTAAGGACACACAAATCTAATTTTAATGTAAATGATCAGATGGGAATCAGTGTGGCTTTTTCCCAACACACATACGCATCACTCTCGTGTTGTTGTCATTCAAAACAAAATGGAGGACAGCGACAGCGGTGACTATATTCAGTGGAAGGACAGGAAACGTGGTGAATTACTTGATATTTCATGTCAAGCAAAACTGGCATTTGAAACAATTAAAGAAGAAATCAGTGTGCGTACGTCGGACGTTTCGGGGGATGGGTTCAAATAAAACGGAGACATGGATCACTTAGGATACGAATGTGACCCGTCAAGATAGATAGATTCGACGTGAGAAAATCAAAAATGGTGCAAACAAACTTCTAATCTTCATGCGTGATGTAAATTAATATAACAGCATGTGAACAGAAAATGAAAACGGTTTGAAATAACGTACAGGTCGTGAGTCAGACACCCAGTGCGTGGGGTAACGTTTCATTTATTTCATTATGGATGGCGAACAGACTTCACGTGCCTAACGTAAAAACAGCGTTCTCAGAAGTACTTGTTAGTTCTTGGACGAGGCTTAACGATGTTCAGTTTAAGCCCCGCCCTCTCGGTTATCTGAAGCCATCAACGTAACAGCACAATAGTGAGATATTTCCTTCATATCCTTTTATCTGTAATAGAGTACTTTTTGTAATGATTTGTAAACGCTGACAGAAACTTGTGACATCGCATATTACGACTGACATGCGTACTACAATCATTATAAAGACTGTATCTGTAGCTGCAGTGTAACTGTACGTATCTGTCGAGGCCGCGTTTGTAGACGTGGCAGCAAGCTTGTGTAGTTTCATGCAACAAATTTAATCAGTGAAAGCATCACAGTGATAAACAAAGAATCTTGCTCATCCAGTCTTGGGTCAGTACGACTCCACGTTTCACTCCACGTTTCACTCAAAGTTTGGTTGCTAGCTGGTAACTTCAAATGACAGACTTAGCCAAAGTGCTACTCTCACTCAGCCAATCAGATGTGTGAGAAACAAAAACTGGTACAGTGTGTAACCGTTGGTCCAGCTGTGACACATCGAGTCTCGTTCTGCCTAATGATGAAAGACGTGTGGGAGTAACTAGGGCGTGATTGTGGACAGAGCCTCATCCATGGCAGACTGCCTTCAGGCTCTTGATTCTCACGGGAGGAATCGAGCGACGGCTTCCTCTCATTACAGTTTCAACACATCTGCTCCGTAACCCCCTGCACAACACACAATCAAACCAATGTTTGAAATGATAATCAGTGTATTATGACTGTTACCATGTGGGCAGGAGGTTTCATCCCTACTGCACAGCCAGGAGCACAACTAGTCCTGACCTGCAGCCTCAGAGCCGAGCGCTGAAAAGATGCACGCTGCCACCACGACGCTGCTGAGGAAATCGATTTCCCGTGAGTCTTAGCCAGCGCTTCTGCTGGAGCCTTGAGTAGAAATGGCCGTGGCTCGCTCGGCTCGGTAGGGGAGATGTCACACACAATGTTGGGGGGAGGTCTTGCCAACTCTCCCCATCGCACGACAACTAACAATCGGAGAGGGCGGGGCAAACACGTGCGTCCTCTGAAAAATGTGAAACAACCTCCACTCTCCTTCGAAGTTTAAATGTAATGAGCTATACGGTGGTTGTTACTATTACTCACGTCTCCGAATCGCATCTGCAACATCAGCCATGACAATTTGGATGACGCTAGACTGACGTTTTCGACTAGACGGATTGATTAGCGTGCATGGATTACAAACGACCCTTTCTGATTCTGGAGCACGCAGGTACGTGAGCAAAATAAGTTTTGACGCAATGCAATCACGTAACTCTCTCGCCTAGTACGCACGCTCACCTCGAGAAAATAAAAACGTTAGCGAGATTTGAATAATATCTATGCGATGTGAGAACAGAACACTGAATCTCACAGCCGTGATGTGCGACACTCATGTGTGCCATGTAGTTCATCTTACGATTTTAAATTCCGTTAGCTATCACGTTGTAGCCGAGTCAACTTCTGAGCAACCGAAAAAATTAGACTTGGCCATTACTGCGTTAGCTAATGACTTTATAATTTGTCCAACCTTGACCACATGACCACACAAAAGAGACCACCATTTCACCTTTATTTTCCTCTTTAAGCACCTTACTCCTACATCCATGACTCACTTAGTGAGCTGGGAGTAACTGGAAACCAGAATCAAAGAAATGCTGAAATGACATCATATCGATACACGTGTGCCACGCCCTGTACTGATACAATGGAAACCTGAGCTGCGTGGGTAGCACATCAGACCTGAGAGATAGAACACACACATACACAAAAAAAAAACAAAAAAAAACGCTTACTGGCGCTTTCTCATGTCGTTTTTAAATTTAACTCAGCGTCACTCTACCATTTTCTGTCTGAGAAAGACTTCGCGCTCAAACCATGGTGCTATAAGTAAACGTTGCTGAGCCTGCATCGAGCTCCAAAGTCTGTCAGCGCTCGTGATGCACGAGTCCTATATTTAGCATGAATTCATTTTTGTTCTTTTTCACAGTTGGCTTCTCTAGTCCTTTTCTCTCCAGTCGACTAACTGCACGTCCATCTGACCACAGACGGAGAATATCCGTTTCTGTCAGTGTTCATGTCGTCGTCTTTGTACGGTTGTGTCTCCATGTGAGGCAGAGAACAGCAGTCACGTAGCCACATAACTAGACGTCCAGAAATGACGTGAACACGACTGTGAAAATGCTGTAAATCCGTGAAAATCCCCCTCCAATGCACAGGAACAGTAAAAGGCAGAAAAAAGGTGCCTGATTTCCATCATGGTTAATTATAAATATTTCCCTGTCCCGTGGGTTTCCGTGTGAACCGAACCGAACACTCGACAGTTCAAGAATGCGCAAAGTCGATACTGTGTAGAGAGAAAAACAGGAAAAAAAAAGAAAAACAGGAATGGTGTTCCAGTGTGGGAAAATAATTTTACACGATTAGCATCGCAATATGTCGGTTCGCTAACAGTAGGGTTGGATAAAAATGTCAGCAAA
>NC_069724.1:22956520-22991520 GCF_027358585.1 Pangasianodon hypophthalmus
TGTGTGTGTGTGTGTGTGTGTGTGTGTGTGTGTGTGTGTGTGCTGTTTTCTGGGTGGCAGGAAATTAGCCCAATCCCAATAACATGAGCCCGAAGCGTCATTACCTGCAGCGAGAGGGGGGCAAACACAAAGCTGCTTTCACACAAAATCAGGGTCGATTTACGAGTCATCATGATACTCAAGACAAAACACTGACCGCTATTGATCACATCTCTACACGTGACCCCGAAATCGTTTCGAGCAGTGGGGGTTTGGAGCGACCCGAATCTACGTCAGCATGTACGCTAAAATTAGAACGATGATAAACGATGCTTTCCCATCACGCTTCACAGTAAATGCACCTTCATTCATTCAGTCTGAATCTCTGAATCAGCACCAAATTGATTCTTTTGATTCGTTCGCTATGTAGTTTGGTTTTTATTTTCACATAATTAAACAAAAAATACTGAGGAGTGTGGAGGACTGAAAATGAAAATCTGTCAGAAATACAGCGACAGAACAAGCTACAAACTTTGTCTGAGCTAAATAAACGGTGCGATGAAGATAATAGCTAGTTCGAAACATTTTGTGCATCGCATCCAACGTTTATTTTCTCTTTTCTGGCAAATCTCCATGACACATGGCATTTCTGCAGTGCTACAGCTCTGTCCTTTGGCTCAGTTTAGCATTAAAAAAAAACACAACACTAGAACCCAAAACCCAAACACACGACATGTTTGATTCACTTCCTGCACGAGTCGAATCAGAGTCAAATCGCTTTTTCACTGATTCAATTCTGCACCAAGGCGGAGAACCCCCTCCTCACTCCATTCCTATATTCTCAGTCCACTACACATTTCCTAAATCCAATCCAATTTGCCTCTCTCCATACCTACAACCTCCACCTCAATCAATAACCCTCCTCTCTCTCTCTCTCTCTCTCTCTCTCTCTCTCTCTCTCTCTCTCTCTGGGAATCGTTCTGGAAGAGTGAACACGGATCCTGAATCAGCTTTGTTTGGGCACCATTTAAATTACATCAGGTCAAAGAGTCAATTGTGTGGAAGTGTCCGCCTCGTCCACCCCGTCCACCCTGTCCGCCTCGTCCACCCATCCCTTCCTGATATAATCCTCTGTAGCACAGGTCGTGTTTTTATAAAGGGAAAGGCTGAAAATGTGGAACCTCGACAATACATTCCAGCACACGCTCACAAATATTTCCACTGGACTGGGTTTTGGTGGAGGTGCAGACGCAAGCCAGATCTTCTGTTACTGGCCAATAAGATGACGATTAACACCACATGTGATCCAACAGCTGGACGTTCGTCATGATTACAGTTCCTTAAGGACAGTTCAGTTGAGGATTGACAGCCCTGTTGTTTCTTAGTGCACTATCCTTCACTCAGGCAATGAACTTAAGTAACGAATAAAACACTATGAGTGCAGTGTGACGTGTCAACACCCTGAAGCTGATTATTTTCCAATAGCAGGATGTCCTGAAGTGAAGGTTTATTGCTTTCCAGTTATAGTTACATTTAATGTGGGTGAACAGCCACAAAACAAGCTCCTCTTATCACTTGTGTTACAACAGCTATAAACAGTCGTTCCCTCACCAGGCTCTCCTCTCTCATCAAGTTAATAATGAAAAGAAACTTGCTGTGTTACTGAGAAAAGCGAAAGCACAAACTCCTCCATCCCGTGGTGGAAAACTGACCGTTACAAAGCGCTGACACTGGAGACTCCTTCCATAAATGTTACATTTATTGAAAATTGAAAAACTCGGTTCATTATTAAACTTAGATCCTAAATTTAGAAGACTTGCTGAATGAGCCGTTACTATAGAAACAATAAATATTAGAACGAGCGCATTCACATAAACCTGTGGATTGATTTATTGTCAGAGACGCTGTTATAGACAAGTAAATCAACACCTTCTGACCAATCAGGATTGAGAAAAATGCTCGAGGGATTTGTTATAATTGCGGAGTTACGTTTCCTCCATAGGTCACTCTAGGTAAGGGTGTAAGTGTGTAAATGTAAGTGTGTGTGTTTGTGTGTAAAACCAGCTACAGTCTCTCTCTCTCTCTCAGCAGGGGGTAAAGTGCAGGTCGATCGTCTGTGGCCACTTTGCAGCCAGCGTGTGTGTGTGTGTGTGTGTGTGCGTGTAGCCTATACGACGACGGAGGCAGGTTGAGACAAGGCGAGGTCGTGTCACCTCCCCCTCCCCCTCCTACAGCACACAGCTTTTAAGGCTTTATGTAGCTGAAACGACTTCGCCGAGGAGAATCCAAACTGGAATCCTGGCACGCAAAAAGCAGAAGAGGCGCCCCAAATTTATGTCCTCCTGCAAAGCCGTCACATGGAGGGAGAGGAAAGCAATAAAAACGCTCTGTTTCTCCTCCATTTCTGGTTACATTGTATATGCATGCTTATAGTTTATTTAGTTGAGTCTTATTTAAGCATGCCAATGCATCATTTCCAGGGTTCTCATAGCAGTTCAAATCTTCACGCTTTTCCCATGACAAGACCGCCAAATAACATTTCCATTCTTCGCCCATAAATCATGAGCCGTATGCGGATGTCAGGGCCTTATTACTCACGTCATCAGGGTATTAAAAATATAGCCTAAAGGTCTTTCTAGGGAGGCCTCTCCGTAAATGTTTTATGACTCGTTGTTGTTTTGTTAGCGTTAGAAAAATATTTCTTTTAGGTCCCATAAAGGAGGCTTTAACTTCCAGCCGCAGACTCATTTTCTTCAATAACCTGCAAAATTTGCTATAAATATACAGAAATTATAAATAAACTATAAACAAGGACAATTTAAAAGTCATAGATAAAGCAAAGTAGTTAGATTTCCTGGCATTAAGTAAGGAATAAATCACTCGGCAGCACGCTGTGGTAGAAAAATAATCAACAGAGTGCTCGCACGCAGAGGTTGATTATTTTATAACAACAGCATGTCCTGAACATTTCTCTTATACAACAGCAGCTCGCCATTGCTAAACTGTTTCCGTTAATTAAAGAATGGAACAATGTACTTTTTATCCATTTATAGCTACATGTTAAATGTTGTGGAACGTCCACAAGACAAGCAAGTTTTCTCTTAAGCTTGAAAAAAACAAACAAACAAACAAACAAAAAACACAGCTTGTAATGTTACAGAGAAAACCTCAAAGTAAACAACTCTGTCAAGAAGACCTTGTTATAGCGCTGACACTGGAGACTCCTTCCATAAACAAACATCTCCTCACTTAAAACGTCACCACATCACACAAACTACACACCCGTTTACATGGAACGTCCTCGTTACAAGTTCCTGTGAACGAGCTGTTACTATAGAAACGATAACATATTAGAACAAGTGTCTTAAGCCGCTGATATAGAAAATTTATATAAAAACCCATTCTGACCAATCAGAATGGAGAATTCAACAGTGCCATGGTATAAAAGACATACTGATTAGAAAACTAAGACTTTTTAGAGACCTTCAGCAGTAGCGTTATTATCTAAATGAGACAAATCATGAAGTAGACGTATATAAAGTCTATATCCTTAAATCTGACTCTTGTTTTTAAAGGCAGCTTTCAACGAGGGCTAATTAGTCTTATCCCAAAGCTACACTCCATTGATCCTGTTTTATTTCAAACACAGATCGAGTTGCTTCCAGACGTCCGTGCAGAAGCCTGAGGCCGGTAAACGCCATATCCTTAAATCCTTCAAGGCACCCTCAAAGCATTCAACCCACTGACATTCATCAACATCAGGAGATTTAAAACCGTCTGTGAAGCTCAGATCTGCGGGCGGGTCACGTGAACGACCCCCATCCATCTGCGAAGGCACGACACGAGGAACCAGTAGCTGCTCTGTCAAGACCGTAATGAAACGTCAGTCTAGAGATTCCTTCAAATCAAATCAGACTTCCTTTCCAGTACTGCTAACCCAATCACTGCTGGAATGAAGCCATTTTTTGAAGTCTGGGCTTAAAATACATGACATCTCTAATGAGACTGGACATCCAGTGGGATCCCACAATGCATCTGAGCAGACCTCGTGCTTCTAACAGAGCTGATTAAACTGTTTACTTATGTAACAACTGAAGCTGTTTTAAACAGTCATGGTAAAAACTTCCAGAAGGTTAGCATTACAGTTGAGTAAACAGCTTTCAGCGCTATAAGCAAGCATGCCTCATTTTAGCCCTTATCTTTAATGTGTTTCACACAAACTCTCTGGGTTTTTTAGGACACGGAGGTTCCCATGGATCACTGCAACCCTTTTCCCATGCAAAAATACCGGAATCAGCTCACAGCTTTGCGTTAACTAACATCAAACCCATGCACAAGGGCTTTCTTTTTTTCTTTTGCACTAGCCTTCTAATGCCATCTAAAAATATCATGATAATATTCTAACTATTCAGGGCTGTCATGGTAACCTGTTTCTCATTGTTCACGCTGGCTGATTTTTCCCGCCTCGCTCCCATCCTCGTCCCCAACGCGTTGCAAAAAAACACCATTTCGAAGCTTCTTCAGTCTAAACGTAACATAAAAACAACAAATCTCAGAAACTGTCTCCAAGTCTCTCCCCACGTTGGGCGCCACAATCGGTCGTTATTAGTGGAAATACCCGGCCTGAGCAGAGAGTGCAGAAGACAACGACGAGAACAGCACACGACTAAACTATACTATAATTATACAATTGCAATATATTATATTAATATAATTATATGCAGTATTCGTGAAAATCCACTTCGTTTGGAAAAAACGCACGTATCCTACAAGAGCTCCCGAGTTTGGGACAGTGAACCTCGATTGATTGGCATCAAATGTACGATTGGTGATGAGTTTCTACGATTTTATATACGGATCTCGCTGTCAAGTTTACATAAATCGCTTATTTATTTCAATTACACTCTAATTTAATAAAAAATCTGGCAAATCTCAGTTAATGACTTGAAAGAAAGATCCAAAAGAAATGAAGATGAATAAGACTTGCCATTCGATTAGGGCAAAAATAATGTGCGCTGCACTCAAACAACAAATGTTTGTTTTCCGCAAAGCAGATTTTAAAATTTAGGGCGTTTCCTCTTAAGCTGTGCAACTGGTGCAATTTACTGGAATTGAAATTAGTCGCATTCTACAATATTAACATGCCGAGGCACATCTTTGACCTTTCGTTACCTGCTGATGCACAGAAGAAATAAGGGACAATAAAAAAAAAATAAATAAATAAAAAAAAAAAACCAGCTTGCGTCCACATGAGCCTTCAGGAGACAGGTCATTAACATGAACACCGAGCTCTGGTGTCCTTCGCCTGAGGTCTGAGGAATCTCCTGGGACGAGCAGCTGATTGCGAATCAATTAAACCTGCCGTCGCATTTAAAGGTCGGACAAAACATGCATAAAAATAAGCTTCCTGCTAAGAGCAAGCGCGCTGCACTTATTTCACGGTGTAGCGTTTCGTATGTGAACACATGGGTTTTGCTGCAGGAGAAAAACTAAAAGCTCGCTGTTTGTTTGTTTTCCGCTTCGTTCCATCTGATGTCGTTTTTCATTGAACAACTAACTGAAGCATTAAACTGTAACGTGTCTGAAATTTAAGAAGAGCTGAACTTTCATACCTCATGATCTGAAGAGTTTTGCCGAACACGTCATTACGGGCTAAACGCTGAAACTGGCCTTTGTAAGTGACCGAGACGAGGTTTGTAATTTGTCTAATAATGGATGTGCCTGGCTCTGAAGCGAGGGCAACAGGGCATCTTTAGCCCAGCGGGTACTTTCCAGCGTTGTAACAGAATAAGGGCACCCACCTGTCTCATCGCTGCTGTTCCCACTGCTCTCTGTACACACACTGAAAGATGTTGGCAAAGTGACACAAAGCCTGTCTCTATTCGCTTTCTCCGTAGAGAAAGAGATACTCAGCTTGTGCCCTGTCCTCTCTAAATAAAGTGAGGGAAAGGAGAAGTGGAGCGCTCTCACCTGATCGTATTCACCTAAACGCTGGAACAGAGCTCGGCTCGCTGTGCCCTTTCGCCGGGATAATGTTTTACCAGGACATGTGATTACTAGAGGATCCAACCGGGCGTGACGACGCCCATCGACTGCCTGGCAGCAAAACGTCTGATAGAATCTGATAAAATCCAGCAAACAGCAATCACAATAAAGTCCATTTTTATGATCCTGGTATCCTTATTTCTCAGCCATATCGAGTCATAAAATCAAAACTGGTCTGCGCTGGTATTTACCTGAACCATACATCCGGCGTACGGACGCTAACATCAACACGCTCAATATCTATCTAACGCTAGTTCACTAACAAAAATAACCTCTGATGTTATCAAGTTGCCTAACAAGCAATTTTATTTTGTCGTTGTTTTGTAGCTTGCTATTATTCTGCGCAATAAAAACAAACCTGGCGTGACGTTAAAATGAATGTAATGCTAGACTAGTTCGTTAGCTATGCTGCAACTTGTAATTTCCAACCTCTGACTTGGAAAAAACCCAAAGAAAACATTCAGCAACTCGGAATTCCTAATCGGCAAATTGGGATGGTCTCCTCAACCTCGAGTTCAGCAAGTGACGCCAAATCAACATGAACCGTACACAAAGTAGCACTTCTTATGTTTACATGAGTTATACTGTACAGTATATACAAGTATTCGCTTTAGTTCAATGCAGCGCTAGCGTTAACTAGCTACTTAATGCAAATAAACCTAACTTTACCAAATTAGCTCTACCTTTTGGATACGTTTTTGGAGCTCGTTACTGTTTTGTGATGATTGTTGACGTTAATAGTTATTATGTAAAAAAATAACAGCTATACTTTCAATATCAGGTAGAGACTGATGTTGATGATGCAATAGGTAAACATTCCTGATTCAGATGCAATGTCGTACTCTACAAGGCCGGCTGACAGAAAAGCGACGCAAGTCTACGATCAAGCAGTGACGGAAACACTATTATTGTAACGTCTTACGCAAATGTGGACAATCCACATTTTCATTTTCAGAATTTCCGAATTTTCACAAAAATTTCTGCAAACTTACTTGACTGTTTCGATAAAAGCTTAACCCATCACTGTGAACCAAGCTACACTCGTTACCAATGTGAAACTTCGCCATCCTTTGCTTCTTATCCTACCAACATCCATTAACGAGTAAAGGATCCGGTCAGATGTCGAAGAATACCACAACAGCTACTTTACATTAATTCACATTAAGCCACAGCATGACACCATCACAAGCAAACTGTCATACCGTGTCCACGACGTCATGATGACTAAGCCACATTACAGAATTGTTTCCTGTTACATTACATTTCCTGTTGCATTACAAAGCACATCAGTTTCCCACCTCTTCATGTGGTTGGGATTATTTAGAAATCAACACCTGGCAACCTTCGAGAAGGAGTGCCGATTCCATCCTGGGGTTTTTATTATGGATTTAGCTGAAACTCTATCTTGTAGACTCTAAGGCTAATGTTTTACTACCTAACAGAGCATGGCTGAGAATGAACAACAACAGGTCTGTTGGATCCTTTCTCTCCCTCCTGTACAAAAACTACAACAATGTCAGAGGTTTTTTTTTTTTCAGAATATAAACAAACATCAACAGAACAAACACCGACACTAGAGACTCCTTCTGTAAATGTTTAGTAACTATCTCTTTATGGAAAATGATTATAGGCAGCTGCACAACTGTCAGAGCTGCTGTTATAGAAAATTACTCAACTGTGTTTTATATTAGGTGCAGTTCAATTTATTGAAGATTTATATGGTGCTAATCACACCATAAGGTTTCATTCCCATCATGCACCACCATGACGTATTAAACATACTCTGAGTAAAATGCTAGCAACCTCAAATCAGCTGTGATCATCGATTAGCCGATGACACGATGCCTCCGTGTGAAAGCAAGACCATAAAACATCAAGTCAAGGACATGGTATCGACATCAACTCAAAACACAGGCCTCGTCTCATCAAAATAAACCGCCTCGGGGGAATCTGAGGGAAGCAATGTCATTGTGGAAAGACGAGCACGATGGCATGTGCTCTAATTAACTTCCAACTGACTAACGTGACTGGAACAAAGGATGAGGGCCATGAATAAGAACCAATCATTCAGTGAATAAAGCATGAATCAGGCAGCAGACGATGGGGAAGCCATAAAATATCCTGACAAAATTTTCCAACTTGAAAAAGCTAGCAAACCCAAGCTTGAGCTTTTTCCCCCCTTTTTTAAACACCAACCCTGAGAACTTTCAGGCAAATGGAAAGAAGAAAATCGCCGAATGCGTCACTGGGATGCACTCAAGAGCAAATCAGACATGTTTCGCAAATCCCAAACATATCTAAATTTAAAACTTGTCAGATATAATCCAGGTATTGTTACGGATTCAAACCTTGTAAGTTAGCTTCTATACCATAAACATGACAGATTCCCAAAATACATATCATTGATACGGTGAAATTTTCTGGAAGGAGACATTTTATTTAAACATGTATGGAAGGAGTCTCCAGTGTCAGCGCAGGTTTACATTTTTCCACCGCAGGAAAGTCTTCGAACGGAGGAGTTGGCGCTTTTACCAGTTTCTTGGTAACACAGCAAGCTGCCTTATTAACTTCAATAACTTATTAACTGTTTATAGCTGCGATAACATAAGCGATAACAGGAGCTCACCTGTTTCACAGACACTCCGTGACACGAAAACTGTAACTATAAACAGATAAAAATTATGTAAAATCTAACTGCTGGCAAATTACTGTGGTATAAGAGGAAGAAAACACTTCAGGACATGCTGTTATTGGAAAACGGTCTCTAAGGGACGCTTCACGACAGGCCACATCAAACCTGAATGTTGTGGACTTGGAATGTCATATATTACGTTTGAATTTTTTTCATGAGGCTAAAAGTCACGGATATGCAAGAGTCTAATGGTTACCCAGATACACTTGGCAGGATTTGGTTTTATTTATTTATTTTTTAAACAAATTGTAGTTACATGACGGTCTTATTTTTATCTCATAAAATAATTATCGAACAGAAGCAGACTTCTTTTCTTGTTTCTAGCCCATCACAAACGTCAGACTGAAACCCAGGAACATGTGAAGCATTCGATGTTCAGGTCATGTCTGGCTTAGCGTGACTATCTGACGTGACCCTGAAGATGACAGGAATAAAGATGAACCCGTTACGTCTGTTTTTGTGGTATTTATCCTTTTTTCCCAAGATAAACAGATAAGAGTATTAGGTGACAAAGCTGTACGGACGTGTTGGGGATTTTTAATAACATTCACAATCATGTTTTGAACCTTATTTAAAGAGACACACTGTTTTCAGGGAGTTGTGATGTGGTCTGACGCGTAGCTGATTACTTTCCTATAATGGCACTCCCCCAAAAGTGTTTTATTCCACTTACACCACAGAATTTCGGATTTTAGTGCCTCCCAGTGCATTTTTATCCTCATTTTGGACAAGTCTGAGTTTCCTCACATGGTTTGGTGGTTGAAATGTTTTCATTACTTTTTAGTTCAAGCCAGGACCCAGAGTTAAATCCCCCTAACACACACCTTGAGCACTTATGGAGCACACACTCCTGACACAGAGCCTTTTGTTGTTTAACTGAAGGACTTGCTAATTTATGCCCAAAACACCCTGAATGACCTTTAAAACCCAGACAGACGGATATTCAGCTCTTTTTTTAGAAACCTGGACGCAAAAATATCTCAAAACCGAACACATTTTTTAAAATTGACTGCTATTAAAGTGACCAAATTGTGAATTAAGTCAGTAAAACGATGTTAGCTAGTTGAGACACGAAACTGTTGTTATGACAACCGAAAATACCTCAGGAGAAAAATCACCCCGAGATACACGCGCCGCTTGCAACACACGTCAATTCACAACCCTGCCCAATTAATAAACCATATAAAACTGGTCAATATCACATCCAGAGTATTTCATCTCACGTATTTTAAAAATACGCTTCAAATAAATAAATAAATAAACCTTTAATTTATATTTTTAAAAAAAACCCGCTGCGCGCGAGCACCTCAGTAACAAGTGCACGCAAGCTCAAAGTCCAACTAACAGCCGCTCGCGCTCAGTTATTCCTCAGGTTATTCCTCAAAAAAAACAACAAACAATATAAATTAAAACACGGAACTGATATAAACCTTAAATAAACACACTAACCTGGTGATTAAAACGGTTTTTCGATGTCCACCGGCGATTTAAAGCGGCCCACGGTGGCTTGAATAAACGTGACAAGTTAGTGAGAGCGTCTCAGCATGGCGGAGGCGATTCAAACCCGGGTTGCCAGATCGGACAAATCTAAACATTTAAGGTTTAAAAACAACAGACACTAATTTTCATTTCAGTTTCAGAATCAGTTCATTTTACTGATTTTTTCTCCTCATCTGATTAAAAAAAAAATCATCCTGAAAGATTAGGACTTGGAAAGCTAACCCAAGCCATCCTGTTACATCTTGTTGTGATTGGGCATCATTTAACCCTTAATAAAGGAAATGTTATTATATTTTTTAATCATTTTCAAGCTAAAAACATATGTTTAATCATTAAAAAATGTGTTAACCCATCTCAAGAGACAACATTTCATTTTAATAAGGTTTCTTTGCCAAGGTTTTGTTAAAATACGTTGAGTTTTATTTATTTTTTTTTAGCATAGCGTTAGCTAATACAGAAAATGTGATCAACTAGCATCCATGCTAATGGCATAAAGACATTAAGGACATTATTTACTTAAAATATGTTTTCTGTCTTTGGATAAGAATGAGAAAACGAATGAGAGAATGAGAGAATTTTCTTCTTCCTATGATCTTCAGGAAATTCAGATGATGTAACTTCCTGCTGAAGTCTTCCAGGGAAATGTGTTCAGGTAAAAGAGTGAATGTAAAATTAAAATGTACATTTTTCATAACTTATAATGGATGATTCATGGAAAAGCATGTTTCAAGCATGAGATGTTAAATAAATTCACATGTTAATGCAAAAATAATAAGACTTTTGTAGTATTTTAATAATTATATTTACAGGAGAAGTGTACTGTGCTGTTTATAAGTGCTGTAGATTTAAGATTTTATTAATGTTTTAAGTTTATCTAAACCATGCGCATAGGTTATTTTGAAAGACACTTTACCTGTGATTTAAACCTATTTTTAAACTTTACTTTACATACATGTTCATATATGTAATATTGGTGGAAAACAAATGGCACCCCAATCATGGAGTCACTCAGACGCGGGAACTAAATAGCCACTAAATGCATATATTCCGTATTATAGCAATATTTCAACAGATTAGAAACCATGCATGATAAAATACCTATATTTTCTATTATTCTGTACAAAACGTAGTGATGTTTATGGCACAAACATTTCTTTTCATATCACGTAAACCTTTTTGTATCTCCTAGAATAAACTACACACATTTACCTGGGTTTTCTCCAATCCAGTCTCTAGGTTAGGTAATCCAATAAAATCTTCATTGCAGACCTCAAATGACTTTTAACATGTTTTAGCAATGATAAAAGTCCAGTATCTTGCAGTGCAGTCCAGTATCTTCTTTCTTCCATGCAAACGAACCAGATGTCGAAATAAGATTTTTAGTATTATAGTTATTTTTATTTATAAGTAGGTCCATCCATGCAATATATTGGCCACCTTGTGGTAATTGGGTGTTTGGCAACTGCCTGGTTTGTACTTAGAACTGGTTATGGTTAGAAACATTTGCACAACAGATATTTTGAAGTTTCCCCATGTTTTCTTTTGATATATAGTAAAAACAAAAACAAAACAAAACAAAAAAAACATGTAGGTCTCTTTATTGCAAATGTGAGAACTGGTAATTGCTGTAAATAATACAGATAATAATAATTCGGCTGTCCTTCATAATCCTCAGATGTCTTTCTTGCCGCTGGGGATTAATAAGTGGGCTAAGTAAACTGCCTGTATGTATGTATACATGTGTGTACGCTAGCTTCTACACACACCCTTTTGTGTGTTTGCAAAATTTAGGCATGAGACCCCTGATAAATGCAATAAAAAAAATTGAAATAGCAATTAAAAATGGACTAGTCTTTGCTTTTCTGCAAACTGACCACACCCACTTGACTAAAAACTACATATGTCTCAAGAGTTGCTAAATTCTGGGCCAGAAAAATGCAACCAGAAGCCTGAAATGTAGAGATTAGTATGATCGATTGGACGGCACCATTATGAATCATAGTTTTGTCCTTTTGAGTGTATTAAAGCACATCAAGGTCAAGTCGAGTCATGGTTACATCATTTATTTAAAGCACAATGTGCCTGCATTTGTTCCTTTCACATGGTTGGATTTATGAGTTTGGTTATTGCCCAGTGTTCAGATACTTTGGATTGCGGTGGGCTTTAATGCACCATTCAGGTATTCCACCTACAAATATAAGAATATTAAGGTGCTGGACACATGTCCTATGGTATTGGAGTCGTATTTTCTCTCCCTATTTAGAGTACAAATATGACATTTAGGAAGAAGTATATATCAACATTGCTATTTTAATAGCTGAATATGATGACCAAAGAAATGATCAAAATGGAAGTGTAAGAGCACAATCTGGCAACCCTAATTCAAACTCCCACCCCCTCTCAGGTCTGACTGTAGTGAGTGAGGGGGGAGGGAGAGAAAGAGAGAATAACTGCAGTCAGAAAGGTAGAAAGGTAGAAAGGTGAAGCGCCTGAAGCAGTAGGTCAGATAAGGAGCCGCTTGGCTTCAGTGTAAGCAGTTAGAGCTTAAATTACAGTTAAGAGGAAGTCAAATCTACATAAATTTTACAGCCAAATCTAATAAAGTCAGTCAGCTAACACATTTGGTATCCTGTTAAAGGAAAATAAGGAACGAAGAGGCTGTGTGATGAAGCCAGACACAAAACGCAGTTACTGTTAGGACCCTGAAAGCAGTTATTTTCCTCTTATGCCACAGCAACTTGCCAACAATTAAAAAATTTAAAATAAATGTATCAGTTATCCATTTATAGTTATATTTAATGTTGTGGAATGTTCTTGAAGCAAGTTAGTTCCCATTATTACTTACAGCGTTATAGCAGCAATAAACAGTCATTCCCTCACCAATTTTTTTTTCTTTCTCTTAAAGTTAATAAAACTAAAATAAAAGGATGCAGATTGTCATGTTACCGAGAAACCAGAACGTGTGACATCCTCTGTCCTGAAGACTTTCATGTGGCGGAAAACTTACTGACTGTTACAAAGCACTGACACTGGAGACTCCTTAAATCCATAAATGTTGAATAATGAATAACATTACCTTATAGAAAACTTCACTATATCAACATTTAGACATTCTTCATTGTTAAATCACAACAGGTTTTAAATCCATTTATTAAACCATAATGTAAAAAATAATGTATTAGAATGAGCGCATTAATATAAACCTGTCTGTATCAGCCAGAACAGAAGACGAATTGGCTCTTTCTGACAAATCAGATTTGAGAATTAAACAGCATCGTAATATAATATTCAAACAATATTCAAACCCTATCAGGTATGAAATGCCCTAAATGCCATCTGAGGTTTGTAAAGAATAAGTCATCAGACACCATTTTGGACACAGCTACAGCCTTTTAATGCTATTTCCTGATTGCTTATGTACAAAATGGTATTTCTTAGCCAAATAATTCTCCTGATTTTCCTCTGAATCCTTCTTTCACCATGTTAACATGACGGAAAAATGTTATTTAAAACCCCATGTATTTCATTTAATACATTGCATGCGCAAACCATTACAAGCTGAATGAAGCTCCCTTGACTCTTTTATGCGGAGCAGACACAGGACGAAGTAGAAATCAGCCTGACAGGGTTTTGCCACATAATTATAGATCAGAGGCTGTGAGTTGATCCATCTTCCAAAAGCGGATGGAAAAAGTCTGGAAAAGTAGGATGACAATGATCCTTCTGAAGAGCCTATTTAACGTGTTATAGCATGTGTAACCAGGTCACACACGTGGGATGTTTTTAATTCAAATCTTTCCTTGAAATCTGTAATTAAATAAAACATCTAGTTGATATAAAATTAGTCTAATATGGACTTGTTGTGTTCTTTGAACTGTCAGAAATGTTGTTTCGGCTCCATGTAATACTATCCTGCTCCAATCAGCTGTCAAAATCAGCCTTGTGACTAATTTCTGCTTGACTAACGTTCATCATCTCTGTAGAGACAGCACAAAGTCAGCACACTTTGGTCACAGAAATACAGACCGTGTGAAAGTGTGACAGTGTGACTGTAACCCTGAACAGGTCACTTTAAAAAAAAAAAAAAAAACAGATAGAGAAAGCAAGTAAACAGCAGTCTTTTTTATGACTGAAAACAGGCAAGCCATGAAGAGCTCTTTGTCCTGAAGGTCAAAGGTTATGTGATATTTCTGCTAATGGTGAAGTGAATCAAAACCACAGCAGTGGAGGGCAAACGAGACAGAGCCGGCTTTGTCTCAGCATCCAGAGAGACAGAAACAGAGAAGAATGAATCCTTAGACTGAGAGAGAGATGGAAGATGTAGGAAGAGTGACAGAGTGAACAAGAGGAAACAGATTTCTTCGAGTGGCCGTGAGGAACAGTTATACAGATGTAGACCGAATCCTCTTGGACTCTTGGAGAAACTACACCCAAAATGTAGCACTAATGATTAGTAGTTTGCTTAATTTCCACTGTTTCTACAACTTAAATAACTCAAAATAAGAGGAGCTCCAGATTTTCACCTCACTCATTTTTCCCTTGAGGTGGAGAAAAGAACAGGAGATGGTGTGGTGTTTTTTTTTTTTGGAGGGAATGTACTGACCCAATGAATAGCTTACAGTAGTTAGCTAGTTTGTTTTTTGCAACCTTCACTATCATTAAGTGGCACTATCTTGTGTGTCTGATACTTGATAATAAAAGTCCTGTTTAATTTTTTTTTTCAGGGAAAAAACAGCACAACAGCCAGCTCTATTTTCCTCTGTCGACTCACGTTTTTTGAATTCACAAAGTTAAGCTTGTGAATGGCTTGCCTCATGGATTTTGTACACTTTTCTGGCAACAATCTTCAGAATATTCAGAAGGTTGTAATCTGATTTTCTCCAGCAGGAAAAGAAACACTGCAACGTGGTGAGATTTTTGGCTCAAGATCCAGTCGATGGACTGAAAAAAAACATCACAGGAGTTATTTTTCTGTAATTGGTCAACTACTATATCCATAAAATTGCCCTTTTTCATGAAATATACCAGACTCTCGAGTGAATGCTAGAAGAATAAGCTACCTGTAGATAAACTAAACACAAAGTTAAGTGAAAGTTAAGTGAAAATACTTAGTTCTGATTGGTTGCCATGTGTTGCTTTTGGAACTAATCACAGCTCCAAAACAAAGCTGAAGATACTAAAAACCTTAAGTAATGTTAGAATAAAACTATGACAATGATCATATATAACGGTTAAGGCTATACATATAACCACTGTTGCAGTTTTTAAGTCGGGCTACAGTACAAGGAAAATTTTTAATTAAAAGTGACAGGAATAGAGCGAGATAACGACTTTCGAGCTGTAACCATAGCAACAGTCACAGAACAGTACCCCGTGTGGGTGGGGGAATCGAAAGTTAGCTAAAATATAATAAAATGTTTGCTATTGTAACAATATTAAGGACACTTTTTTCATTGGAATGATTGAGTTAAATCAAGCAAAGGGTTCACAAACTTTTTCTTTGCATGTGTACACTTTAAAGAGTACCAGTCCATCTGTGTGTGCGTGTGTGTGTGTGTGTGTGTGTGTTCATGTGTTTAATCTCTTGTTATCTCCTTGTTGTTAGATCCCCTTGATCTTAAAGAATTTTTTAAAACCCTTTGACCTCAGTAACACTTCATTTAGACGGTCCTCAGCTACTCTCTGTTTGCTTTCAAGCTCGTGGTTCCAGATCATACACATCGTAAATCTTATTTCAGGGCTTTGCTGAACGTACACTGCTGTACTGATACTGAATAACTCTCAGGTGGAGTCAAAAGATATCATTTCATTCCACTGCCTACATAATAAAGACAATATAAAACACATGCACTGTACTGGTACATTATATAACCATGAAATGTATCACGTATCAATTACTGACTTTTAATGAATAGTTACAGGTCAGTTACAGTAGTGAAATCAAAAGCCAGTGCTGAAAGTACATGAAACACCTAACAAATTAGACGTCCATTTTAATACTTCATTATGAAATAGCAAGTTTATTAACAGAATTTCAGACAAACTGTTATTAGATGTTTCTGTTGAAGGTACATTCGAGATACATGAAAATACCAGGTGTGTGTAGCTTCTGATCCGAGACGTTACTACCACGTTAATAACAATCCCACGTTGTTCAATGTAGCTGCAATCCAAGACAAAAATTTAACATTTCAGAACGTTTTCAGAACGTTTAAATTTAAGTTCTATGAACTTATGGTACAGTTTGGTTTGTACTATTTGAGTATAAGTTCAATTATAAGTGACACAAACAAAACTGTTTTACAGTAAAACTTTTTAAACTATTTTGTGATGTACCTTGGCAATAATCTCAGTTTGATCTATGATGTTTTAAGTCGTTATGTTTTTTATGCCTGATACATACAGTGCTGTGCAAAAGTATTAGGCACCCTATGTTTTTAGTGCAAACTTTGTTATAGTTTTTTTTTATTTTATAACTTCTACATTATTGATTCAGTACAATAACATTTTAGATTCCAAACATTAGTTTTCCAGCCCAAAATGAAATATTACAGAAAAATGTTTGTATGTCAGTAAAGAAAGCAGCAGGTTACATAAGAGACACTTTTCAGACAAAAAACATAATGAAGGCTGCTGGGTTTCGCTGCAGAAATAAGAAGCGAGTCGACAGTCAAAGTCTCCAGAAGAACTGTGGCTGCTTCTGCAAGATGCTCAGTAACACTTCCAGCTCATTTCCTTATAAAACTGCACACACTGCACCTCAGATACTGCTTTATTTTTTAAAGTGAAGGATCATCACACCAAACATTGACATTGTTTCATTTATTACTGTTTACTGCTCTTTATAGTATTTTTTTTAAATGTAGAAACATTTAATTTCATTATTTTTGAAGGCATCTTTGCTCTACAGCATTTCTATGCATGTGCCTAAGACTTTTGCACAGTAAAGTTTACAAAGTTTATCCTAAGATTGTTCTTAAGTTCCATTACAAACAGTGTATATCAGTTATGTGGCTACGTCTGGTGATCAGAGACCATAAAAATACATTTCACACCAAGAAAACTTTATGTTCCTCACAAAATAAGAAGAAAACACACATTTATAGTTAGTATTCACTTTAAACAGAATTACAGAGTAGTTTTGATTACGGCAGCTACGCACCTACTATGAGAGAGGTGTACACATTTTTGTTATAAGTTAAGGCTATATAAAAACTATGCTAATTTTTTGATTGTCCGTGAACTTGAAAATAGTGGCCAACATTGCGTTCAACATTTTGTGTTTACATGTACATTACGTTTACGTTTAAATTTATGCTTCTACGTAGTGTCTATAAACATTCGTACAGTTTTGATATACAGTTTTGTTTGTAAGAACATTAACACTAATTCATGTGAGCGACGTTCTAACAGCATTGTACAAAGCAAACAATTATATAGCATACGTTTCTAGAACAAGTTATTTTTGCAACCTCTAACCTTAGAACCTGTCAAATACTTTACAAAACGTTCTAATAACGTTCTACCGCCTTTTATCCTGCTCATAGGAAGCATGATTTAGGCCTGGCGAGTACTCATAGCAGTAGCACAGATCTCACCCACTGCTCATTATTAAACTATGCCAGTGGCTTTATCATGACAACCTCAAAGCTCCAGTTAATCGCAACCTCAACTTTACTGCCAATAGGCCCCTTCTGTTAGCCGTTAGCGCTGATAGCATCTCCATAGGAACGCATCAGAGAGAGCAGCTGGCGTACAGTATGTGTGTGTTAGTAAGAGGAAGCAGGTGACTGAGGAATGTCCTATGAGACCAGACTCCATTTAACTACTGCTGGCTTTATAATAATTAGACCTGCGGTTCTCAGTCTCGCATACGCCGCGTATCTTTGCGTTTGCTCCACATCTGATTTTACTTCATAATAATGAGCTAACGAGCCAAATAAGGCGTGCTATAGAAGGGAAATTAGACTGCAGAAGGACTGCAAGACCACAATTAGGAATTAGATTGATAAAACTACTTTTTCTATTCCAGTATAGACAGTAATAATTATGCAAGCTCCCGTGCTTGGCCATGTAAATCCACAGGAAAGTCAAATGTCGAAATCCAGGAAAGTCTCGAAAACAATCAGTGTATACTGCCTTAAACTACAGCGCTGTGATTGGTCAGAAGGTGTTGATTTCGTTTTCTATAAAAGCAGCTCTGACAGCCGTTCAAATCACAGGTGTATATTAATGCACTTGTTCTAATATGATATTGTTTCCATAGTAACAACTTACACAAGGACATGTATGGTGAATGCTTAACGTAAACAGATTAAAAAAAAAACAAACTTGTAATCATCAGTATGGTGAAGTTTTCAGTAAGGAGATGTTTATTTAACATTTATGGAAGGAGTCTCCAGTGTCAGCACTTTAACAGTTTTAGTTTTCCAACAGCTTCCTCAACATTTATCCCTTGACTAACACTTGTCAATTTACAACAACCTGCATGTACACAGAGCTAAATGTGCAAGCAAGTAGCTGTTTACTGCTTACTATCCCTCCCTCACTTCCCTGTGTGTGTGTGTGTGTGCGTGTGTGTGTTATGCCAATGAGCTAATTTTAGTACTACTTGTCTATATGTATCCAAGGTGTTGAGAGGAGGGCTGTAATTCACAGCCACTTCTGCGCAGGAGACACTGTATAAACGCGTGTGTGTTTTTCCCCCTGACCCATTTCCTGATCACATGACCCTTTGTGTTACTTTTTTAAATCCCATTCAGACCTGATTTTCTTTCTGGCTATTACAAAAAACCTTTCTTACATTTAAACCCCTGACAAAGAAGTCAGAAAATAAAACAACAGAAAATAAAAACTCAATCTTGATTCAGTCCCAGCTTTCAAGTAGCTATTAGAATATTTTTAGAACTGTCACCTCATTATGATCAGTCTGTCGTACAAAGCTAATGTAATGTAATGGATGCAGACTTGGTTTTTTTTTTCATAATAATTTTTGTTACAATTCTTTCGAGAGCCTGTTTTTATCAATAATGGATCTTCAGCAGGTGTCTTAGGGTTGCTTTGATTTTAATTTTGTTAACTATTCAAGTTTTTTTTTTTAATTTTAAAACATTTTATTTTAAAATAGAGGCACATTTTCCTTTTTTTACACCAGAAAAAACATGGGGGATGCAAACTTTTGCAAAACATTATAAATAATAATGCATTTATAGTGAGAAAAGTAAAGAGCGATGCTAAATAAGTGTGAATTTCACAGGCAATCAAGGTAGTGCGTAGCTAATTAAAAATCTTAACCTTATCGCAATTTAACTTTTTTGGAAGGAGTCTCCAGTGTCAGTGCTTTGTTTTCTGACACGGGAAATTCTTCAGGATGGAGGACGTTGCGTCTTGCGGTTTCTTGGTAACATGACAAGCTGCTTGTTTCTGTCTTATTAACTTCAAGATTAAGTGCAGGAAAGACTGTTTATAGCTGCTATAATGTAAGTGATAACAGGAATTTATTTCACGGATGTTCCTCAACATTAAACGTAACTATAAATGGATAAAACTTACGTTCTAAATATAAATTGTAATCCTTGGTGAATTGATTTGTTATACATGAAATAAAACACTTGTTGTGCAGGAAAATAATCAGCTATCAGGCTGGTCTTGAGGTTGGACATTTCTGCGACCCGTAGCCTTGACCACTCTGCATTTCTTTTTCCAGATTTAGAATTTACGACTTGAAAAGAAATCCAAATTCAATACATTTTCATGCTCATCTTCTTGCCTTCTCCTGTTCCACTGACTCAGAGTCATTCGATGTTTTCGAGGAACTAGCAGCGGTAGATGGATGGAGGAAATTTGTCCAGTTTTATTGCTGAACTCCTACGCTAGTGAGCAACAAACGCATGTATGGCCTTAATTTAAATCTTTCTTAGTAACATTTCAAAATAAGAGCATACAGTGTCCTTCATTAGCATATAGTAGTTAGCACTATATTCCTAATATTCATTCTTCATAACATTACTGAATAAAATAAAAGAGGAGATTGTAAGCTTCTGTCATGATCCCATTTGTAAATCAACTGATCCTATGTGGGGTCACGACCCCTAGTTTGGGAATCTCTATATCGTCCCTTACGTAATGGAGAGAATAGATTTATTAGGCTCTCGATTTTTGTCCTGAAGAAGCCATGATGGTACGGTTTCAGAACGCCTGTGATGGAGGCACATGTCATGTCACATACGCTTGCTCCACACATGTGCTAAAGTCCTCTTTATCGCTACAGCTTATCTGCAGTAATTACAGCCTACAGTAAGTATATGCTGTGCCACATGTGGGCTCGAAAGGCCGTAGTTTTGGTTTTTGTCAAACACACAAAACAAAGAGGAAGGATTAACACAGAAACGGAGCCTGATTACAGAGTGCTACAATTTGCTTCTTTTGTTTACGCCTCTGTGAGACTTGAGCACATCTGGGATACACTTACACGTGTTACGACTTTGATGTGGCCTGCAGCTGCTAGATATGAAGCACAGACAGATGGTGTGCAGAAAACTGTCCACTGACTCAATATTCATCTCAGAGAAAACTGGAATTTTCGCAAAAACCACTTACGCTGCCCTGATGTTCAAGAAACCAGGTCTGGATATACTAGAGTTCAGTGCAAAAAGTTTTCACACCCCTAAAACCAGAAAGACCAGGAAATTGAAATAATATCAGCAAGACATTTCGTGTAATTGGTTAACAAAAAGGAGCAACACAAATCCTCTTAATTTAACATTAAGTTAATATTGAGTTCTGTTGCTCTCTAGACTCACTGCAGCAACTTTCTACACAAAATTCCAAATAAGTAAAAGTAATATTTTCATGCCAATAAACAGTGATAACAGGAACTTGTTTCTTGGAAATATCACAACATTAAATGTAACTATAAATGGATAAAAGTACAATGTGTTATTCTTTAATAGAGACAAAATTCTTAAAGTTGGCAAATTGCTGTGGAATATGTAGAAAAACATGTCTTTGGGTTGTGCTGTTATAGGAAAATAATCAACCTCAGGGTGGTAACAGTAACCCCACTTCATCACACCAGCCCATCGTTGATTATTTTCCCATAACAGCACTCCTTCAGGTGTTTTATTCCAACAGCCTTGAGATGCATTGTTTACCCAAACACTGTAGATGTATATGCATGAGTTTATTAAAATAATTGACTTATAATTTAATTTTAAAAGTCAGATCTAATCTCAGAGCTTCCACAGAGACACAGTCAGTGTTACACCTCAGCCATGTCTGGCATGTGAGCTATGAGGAAACGGACATTACGACGCCTAGACAGACTGAGAGATAAGTCCAGAACTACTGACCTCGCAGCAGGTCTGTTTCATATCGTTACTTATCTACTGCATCCAATGAGTCTAAGATAATATGTGAAAAAACATTCATCAGGCTCCACGTAACACACATTACAAATGATTAAAAAAAACCACACACACACACATTTTTACACTCTTGCATTTAACTATTATTTGCAGTATTTTACTGGCACTTTACTTTTACGTTAAGTTTATATTATTTTAATTACTGTGTTATTTGCATTTTTGTTATGTGAATTTTTATTATATATATTTGTATATTTTATGTTATATTTTATATAATTTTATTTATTTTTTTTGTCTGCTACTTCATTGCATTTGTTGCATTTTCATCACTTGTTTATTTTACTATCATATTTTCCACTACCTTTTTTTTTTCTCTTTCCTGTTTTTTTACATCACACTAAAGCATGATGATGATGATGATGATGATTATTATTATTATTATGTCTTTATGCTGTTACTACCAACACATTTTGTGTAAACTCTGCACTTCTTGGTATTTTTTCCAGGCTAACATGGTGGATGGGTATAGAGCGCCATCTGGTGGTAAAATGATGCACACACACACACACACACACACACACACACACACACACACACACACACACACACACACACACACACAATGCACCTCCTGTTTTATTCATACAGTGGTGTTTGGAAGTTTGTGAACCCTACAGCATGTTCCATATTTCTGCATAAATATGACATAGACATCAACAGATTTTGACACAAGTCCTAAAATTAAACAAAGAGAACCCAATTAAACAATGAGACAAAAATCTTATACTTGTTCACATACTTTTGCCACTCACAGATGTGTAATATGGGATCATTTTCCACAATAAATAAATGACCAAGTATAATATTTTTGTCTCATTTGTTTAATTGGGTTCTCTTTATTTACTTTTAGGGCTTGTGTGAAAATCTGATGATGTTTTAGGTCACATTTATACAGAAATATAGACGTTCTGAAGGGTCTGTACAAACACAAAGCATGCTCAAGAACCACTGAATATTGTGCCACGATGATCCAGCAGACTGTTTTAATATTTAAAAGAATAAAAACAGAACAAGCTGCTTTAGAATTTAACGCCTGAAGCCTTGCTCAGTGGTTTGTGTGTCTGGATTCTGAGACCCAAATGGAAAAAGGAAGTGTCTATAAAAGCCAAATAAGAAACGCAGCTTTTCATCAGACTCTCTATGTTCATGCATGAATATGATTCCTCAGCTGCTCCAATAACAGTACATCTAATTATTATGTATTATATTAAATTACACCACAGCACTGCTGAATCCTCGATTCTGATTGGTCAGTAGGTGTTGATACGTTTTCTACAGCAGCAGCTCTGACAGTAGTTCCAGCTGTAATTCAAATCACAGGTTTATATTAAAGTGCTTGTACAATACGTTATCGTTTCTATAGTAACAACTTCCACATGGATTTGTATGACAGATGCTTCTCATTAAAAAAACGTGTAATCATTTATATAGAGAAGTTTTCTGTAAGATGTTTATTTAGCATTTTTGGAAGGAGTCTCCAGTGTCAGTGCTGTAACTTTCTTGGTATCGTGACAAGCTTTAGAGTTTGGCTTATCAACTTTAAGAGAAGAAAGAAGGAGAGGCTGGTGACGGAACGACTCTATAGCTGCTATAACGTAAGCGATAACTAGAACTAACTTGTTTCGTTGACATCCCACAACATCGAATGTAACTAAAATGGAATAAAATGAATGACAGTTTGTTCTTTGATGAATGAAAAATGTTCGCTTTGGCAAATTTCTGAGGTGTAAGAGGAATAAAACACTTTAAGATGTGCTGTTATGGGAAAATAATCAACTTTGGGGTGGTAACAGTAACTCTGCTTCATCACCCCATTCAGTTGTTGATTATTTCGTTATGAATTCCTTACATATTTAGCATTTATTTCTCCACAAATATGTAAAATGATCAAATTAAACATCCAAAAGTACATTTTATCATCACTATAAATAATATAGTAATATAAATAAAGCAACTGAAACATTTGATCTTATAGAGACTTTTAATTTCAGTACAGCTGGATCCAAAACTGAATCCACTTCGAAACCACTCTACAATTTACATGACTTTTCTCTCTTCAAAATAAATCATATCGAGAGGAAATATTTGGCCGAAGACTTTACAGACATTTAATAAACTCTATAGAAGCTGAGCCACAACATCCCGAGAGACTCAGTCACATCATACATCATACATCATACACAACAAATCACCGAAATCATACACGCTTTTTTTATTCTGCTCCACATCCGAGAACACGACACACATTAAGCCGAAACACAAAGAGAAATCTCCATAACACGCATGCAACAGCTGGTTTAAAGACAACATTAGAATTAGAATCAGTATTATTTGTTTGAGTGCTGTGTTGGTTTATTTTGCATTTGTTCAGCGGAGGGGAGAAAGGAAGCAGGTGAATGGATTGTGTTGAGCTGCCACATGAATGAACCATGTCTGATCCGGGTTTCAGGTTCCCCTTCTGTGGTGATCTACAATAAGACACCGGAAACACACGTGAGTACGATTGTGCTTTTCTTTTTGGCCAAAATGTTAAAGAACTGTGAGGAATGTCCAGATTGTTAATTTGTGCCATTGGAATGGGAAATATGTTAAAAAAAAACAATATTACAAGAAGTTTCGATCACCACTAGAGGGGAATCTTTTATCCACTGCAATACACAAAAGTAATGGAGCAAATTAAAATCGAATAAAATAAAACAATAAAACCACTCTATACAATATATTTATATATAACATTCACTCATCAAAGTAAAAAAAAAAAAAAAAGAAAAAAGAAAAAAATCAACCCTGTATTGTATTGCAAATGTTGTATGGCACATGGGTTCATGAAAAAAAGTTCCTATGAAACATTAACGTCTGATCCAAACACAATAGCAGCCGGTGCCGAAGTGAAAAACCAGGTCAGGTGTGTGCAGGTTTAGTGACTGTTTAATCCTCTGTTCCTAGACAAGATGGTGCAAAGTGTGACGTTCAGACACGCAGGTCAATTTACGATATCTCTGCAGTGTTCCCTTTTAGAGAAGACCAGAGAAATATCACACACAATCCAGTGCAGTGAAAAACAACAACAATATTTTCCAGAACCTAAAGAAGAACTACACAGTTCCAGGATAAGTTCCTGCGTTCTGTGTTCTGTGTGCACTCCAGGAACCAGGATCATTGTGTAAAATAACAGAGGAGACACACACTGTGATGGTTATGCCATTTTAGCAAAAAGTACAGCAACACAATAAACATGCTGGAGGTTGAACTTTAAGCTCTGGGCTGAGATTCCCCAAAAGCATCGTAGTACAAAGATCATCATTTAATGGTAGAGCGAGCATCACATTGAACACTCTCTTACCATTTAAAGTGGTCTTAACTTTACGATGTTTTTTGGGAAAGTCAGCTTCGTTGCACAGATACGACGCTAACATTAATAACAACATGAGAAGTGTGCATGAAGAAAAGTCATTTTATACTTTGTGTCTAATTTTGCTCCTTTTGAAAAAATATAACTAGACTGTAAGTAATAGAAGAGTGTAAATATTACTACAAGTAATACTTATAGTATTATAGTATATAGTATTAATAGTAATATATTACCATGTCAAAATATATTACCTATAAAGTACTTTAAATATTTGTAGATGGACATAACTATGCAAAAATATACCTTATTTCTGAACACTAATGTTTAGTATGTATACTAAATCATTTATTGGGTTATCACTCATTATAAGGTAAATTATTCATTTAATTATTGAGTTATTATATCACGAGTTTGAAGCCTGGTGCAGAAGGGAGAGTAGGCTAGGACAGAAAGAAAGAAAATGAGGAGAATGAGCTATATTTGATCTTATTTTTATCTTGAAAGTGTACTTTCATGAGTACTTCTAATCAGTGTATCAATGCGTAGTTTACTTAAAAGTAAAGTACAATCATTTATAGGTCTATTACTGATGTACTAAATGTATTTTTAAAGCATTTTAACTCAAAACTGTAATAACTGTAATAACTTACGAGCATTTTTTTTGTCATAATTGAATTCAAAACATGTACAGAATGAGTGCATGGAGACTACACAAAGTAGTAAACTATGCAGTATATTACTTGTATTATATTTTTCAAATATACCATATTTTCATAAGGGCTACCACTAGAAGCATGTATAAATTCTATAAAAAAATCTAAATAAAAAAACACGATTTAGTAACTGATTTTTATCTAAATGTCGGTTCTTAATAAATTCTGTGAAAACATGAGCCTGACCTCAGCAGCAATCAGTGTGACAGCCTCCACCCCAATAGTTCCTGCTCTGTGGAAAAGTATCTGGAACACAGTAAACTTAAAAGGTTCCTGGAACTACGGTGCAGGTGATGCTTTCTCTGGCAGAAATGCATCATCGCTTCCTCATTTCAACATTCTGCTAACTTGAAATTATTAACTGGGTGTTGGTTTGGACACACTGCACTGACCAATTCTTCCTGATCAGGTGACCTGTCACTCATTTCGGGTCAAGCAACAATACGTCTAGCCCGACTGTAGTCGTGTTCCTTCCAGGTGGAAGAGCAGGTAGGAGATTGACACACACACACACACACACACACACACAGCGGAATGAAACACTGACGTGCAGCAGGCATACAGAAGAGCACAGATGAAAAGTTAGGGGAAAGAGGCACGGTATTGAGAAAAAAGGCCATTCCGTGATTAGACTGAACGCACAGCAGCATGACTGAGAAACACTACAGCATAGCAGCGTAGCAAGGGCCGTCACACGTACACACACTCGGACGTACATGCAGACTCGGATTAGAGGAAAAACAAACAGAGAGACAGAAAGACAGACACACCAAAAATTAATAAAAGCACAAGTACTATAAAGCAAAGCCCTTGCAAATAAGCGTAGATTAACCTCACGGCTCACAAAGACAAGAACAAAGACTAAAGCCTTATCGCTGCTTTAAAATAGCTTCTGTTTTAAAATAGTCACAAATAGAAAAAAGGGAATTTCTTTTTTTTCTGTGTGTTTCTAGCAGAAGTCAGTAGGGACTGTGCCTACACTAACAGGAGTGTTATTTTCAATGGCCTCGGATCGACTCGGGAAGGCTTAAACATCGTCCATCATAAAACAAGAATGAAAAAAAAAAATTCAACATGGTTAAATGACAAAAGCCCAGGCAAAATCACGTATCTCTGTTATAAAAATGAACAGACTAATATTTTCATCTTATGACTTAGCGTCTGCTTTTGGCACTGTAAGATTTATGATAGTTCGGCTAAGGCATTTGTTTTGCAGTATTTAGTCAAGATTGGGCTTTTTTTAAACAGGATTTAACTTCAGTAAATATGACTTCAGATTAAAGCTGCAGTAAGTAACTTTTTGCTCAAAATGAAAGAACTTTATTTCATTATTTAAAAAAAAACTGTTTTTGGAAAATTGTGCAGTTTTGGAAGGTCCGAGCTGTCAGGTTTTGCTGTAAGTTGTTTTTTTTTTTAAGATTTATACATCATCGCAGATTGACGCCAAAATATTAGGCACGAAAGAAGGTACAGCTGCTCTCAGTGACGTTGTTGTGAAGCCAGAATTGGCCCAGAATCATTATATCAGTAGGCATCAAAACAGTGTTATCAAATGTTTTTCTCTGACAGGCCTGCAGTAAAATATTTTCACCAGAGAGGTCTTCAGATCCCCAAATCTGCAAATGTTACATACTGCAGCTTTAAATAAATAAATATATTAACATTCTGACACTGAGCATACAACTCAATAAATAATCAGACGATGTTGTAGCCTGTTGCAGCTGCCCCAACCCGGAGTGTCCTTCTTGTTTCCGTTGCAACTCTCTGGTTGGAGGGGAGGGGTCAGAGGTCGGGGGTCACATGAGGACGTTGGCACGCGTGTCTGGGAGTCGTAGTCCCACGAGGCCGCCGGCCACCAGCACGCCTGATGCCAGGAGGATGGGAATGGCTTTAGTGATGCCCACCAACGAGCCGAAAATCAGGTTCCCCAACACGGCCGCTAGCTTACACATGGCATTACAGAACCCGAATCCAGTACCCCTGCGACACACACACACACACACACACACACACAAAACAGAGTGCATTATTACCTGTTGTTTGCATTTTACATTCTAAATATAAGGGTCTGTTTATTAATCTTTAAAGACACAGTTTCATTAGTGGCATGTAGAAAACGCTTCAAACTGAAAAGCAAAACATTCATTTGCAACGCTCTTACACCGCTTTGTCTCTTTAGTGGAAAAAATAGCAGGGGATTGGTTTTCTAGGAACTAAGCACTACCTTCTTGTCAGAAGTGAAAGTTATTCTTACTACTGCATTGCTTTCTCTTTCATCAATACTTTGCAGCCATGCCATACTGAAACGCAATCACTGTACAATCACAGATTAAGCTGTACTCAGGTGTGTGTGTGTGTGTGTCTGTGTGTACCTCCTGTCAGTGGGATACAGCTCAGCTGTGACTACATCCAGAGAGTTCCAGGCGGATATGCTGAGGCCGTTATAGAGGCAGAGCATGGCGATCATCATCGACTCGCTGGTGCCGAACCACAGGAAGAAACAACTAATACCAGACAGAACCATCGAGCCTCCTAAACAACAACAGGCAACAAACTCAGATGTATCACTGCTTAAATTACCTGAAATACAGATCTGAATATGTTTCAGTATGCGTGCATGATGGAAAGGATCGAATAGTTTACCGAGCATGCTCAACCGCCCGACTTTGTCCATCAGCAGGGCGGAAACTATGTTGCCCGGCAACACAGCCAGAGTCCCTAGGAAGTTGATAAAGTACACCCAGTAGGCACTGTAGTCGTCGTCGAAGGTGACCTGGCAGCCCGTCTTATTGTGCACAAATGTGCTGTTGATCACTGACGAGCCGATAAGTTTTGAGTCATCGATATCTGTGTACGAGAGCTGGGGATTAGTCCTGCTGTGTCACATTTTTATTTACAACAATCACTTTCTGCTGTTGTGATCTCTCTAAAAAAAAATAGGTTATGTCCTGCTTCCTTTCAAGGTTTCGTCCTCATGTCGTCTCAGGGAGTTTTTCCTTGCTACTCTCACCTCTGTCTAAATATAAATACATCCGGATCTGCATTGTGAAAATTTCTAATGTTAAAATCACTGTACAAATAAAATGTAATTCAATAGCCCAGGTTTCATTTTACAAGTTATCAGACAATGATGGACGCTTCTACACAGTCGATGTTAATCGATACATTCTCTAGCTGAGAAATCCACCACCATTTATTCAATGTAGCCTAACATTTTGCATCACACCATTGAGCCATGTCACAGCAGCCTCCATTGAACCAATGTACAATTTTTAAATCAGAAATGTTTACCATTTACATTTCACTGTATTCTTGCTATAGTGTGGCAGCCATTTTGAAAAATTCAACCCACGATGGGCTCCGCCCCAATTTCTGTGAAATCTCTCCTACACTTCATTGTCGGTGGTTCTGGTACCTCATTGAAGTGTTAATTTATAGTATGAGCATAGTACACTACATTTCACTGAATTTCCTGCCACTGCAGCGTGTAAGCATCTTCCACTTCTTCCACTCATCCACCACTGAGCAGATATTATTCTCTTTAATAATCCATTAAAGGATGGGATAAAGGAGATATTAATTATTCTGCTTCCTTTCCTCCACAGAGAGATTTGATGTTCTTTAGTACTTACACAACATCCCAAACAATACTGCTTTGTTTTGTTTCCATTGGCAGCAAATCCATCAAACCGACAATCTCTATTATTTCAGGAAATGCACTGTTGAAGATATATTGCCAATGTTTCCTATGAGGAAATATATGAGGCATGCTGTTTCAGGCGGGGGGCCAGCTTTTATCCTGCTGAATGCTGTATGTCCAGGACTGAAATCTTAGTCAGATTAACTCTATAATGGCTTTGTCCTAAACCACACTCTTCCTCCCTCACCGCCGTTCTCAGAACCCAACACACTTAGTGACCCTTATTAACAAATTATACAGACACTTACACACCTCATTTTACATGTTGTAACCTTTAATTACAGTAATTTTGCAAATTAAGTTAAAAAATGGAAGGTTTTTTTGCACACTAATGTAAGTTTCCTGTTTACCGAGTTCAAAAATAAAGTCAATTATATCAATTATCAGAATTCAATCTGTATCTAAACATCACAGGCTTCAAAAAGAGAGCATGAGTCTCCTCTGTTTAAACAGGCATGTCATCCCAGTGAGACACACTCACACACACACACACACACACACACACCTGTATTGTAGAAGAACGTGTCCAGGATGGTGCAGTTCTTGAAGAAAGTCCCGACTGAAGTGACGTCATCGAAGAAGCAATTCTGGAAGATGGAATCTTTAAAGGTGACCGATTTAAACTTCATACCGATGAACCTGAGGACAAATTGATTTACTTTTTTTTTGTAAGTAAAACTTACATTCAGTAGAATTATATGCTGAAAATTAAACACAATATCCAATAAATTTTATTTAAAAAAGTGTCAGTAAACTTCTTTTGGATGGTTGATTTTATATAGAATGGTGTTAAAATTCCTCAAACATTGCTAGATTTAAAAGAGATACTTTTAAAAGAGAGACTTTCTGATGCAGGTAGCCATGCAGCTAGATATTAAGGGTGGCAGTCATAACAATTTTACACGATATATAATTATTAATAGTTTCATATTATATCTTCATGGGTGCTTGATAGTGAAACAGCGTCTGACTAATCTGATTCCAGCATTCAACAGCTTCCCACCATATCACCTCGCTAACTCCCCCCTGCATGAGTTTTCCCCTGCTATATGATGTGATGCTGTGATACACTGTTTGATATAATCTCAAGATTAATGCACCAGTCTCAGTGTACACATTACTACCCAGACTGAATAGATAAATGAAAAACAGAGGGATACAGGATGAATTATCAGATGAATTATTAGCAAAGCAAACGTGAAAAACAGATAAAGGCTTTTTAATTTCCTGCTGTTGTGGTGTAATGTGATGTTACCCCGCAATGTGTTTTTTAGTGATAGGGATGAGATTCTTAGATTCTTAAAACAGTACAACAGCCCACACACACACACACACACACACACACACACACACACACACACACACACAGAAAACCTTTAATCTTGTTCATATATTAAGTGTAAGGGTGCCAGTAATTTTGAAACAGTGTTCTGCAATAAATAAATAAATAGAATAAATGAACTACTTGAAGAAACTTTAAATATGTAAATACAATTATATCATGTCCCCATATGTTTAGGTTCAAAATATTCCATACTGGTTGCCTGTGTGATCCATTTTATATATACATGTTTTGTTCATTTTCACGAAGGGTGCCAATAGTTCTGGAAGGCACTGCAACATCACGGACTTTTCCTTTCTCTGGCTCAATGTAGTGCTTAATATAAAATACTGTTTTTTCTACACTATGTAACAGTTAGCCAAATGTTAGCTGGCTTGCTAGTTACCATTAATGTTAGTGTAGCTAACTAGTTAGCTGTTTAACATTTGTTAACATTTTTACATTTTATGCTAAGCAGTTTATAAGGTGAGCCTAGGAAGTAAAAAAGAATTCTAGTGGTGATGTCACATGATCAAGTTTGTGATTGGCTCCGCCCACGTTAACACAGGAATGCCTATTGCTTTTTTCAGATTTCACACACTTTTTTTTTTAAATGGCGAAACTGTCGCAATTGTTCTAATTAAAAAAAAAAGGGTCAAATCGATCTCCAAGTGGAAATTCCAAGTCAGAATTACCACAAAAATGAACATTTTTCTACCACATCAAATGCTAGCTATGTTAAATTAGGAAGAAAAAAAAACACCTGGCATTTTTATTTCGTAAATGAAATGGCAACGCGTTAAAACTTTCAAGTCAGAATAACGAGATATTTTCATGTCCTCCCAAATTCTTGGGGTTGAGTGGAAGGAGTCTGGATGAGTCTGACTCACCTGTCGTTGATGAAGGACCCGCCGGAGTGCACCTGGTTCTCCAGCGTAAAGTTGAAAGTGAAATCTTCGATGCGCTCGTTGTTGTAGATCTTCACCCTCGCTGCGTACTCGTCCGCTTGAAGGTGCTTTATGACATCGGGAAACCACACCGAAAGACCATAGTACCTACACACAGGATGTTACATCACAGGAAATTGCATCATGTTAAGAGAAGATGAGTGGACAGAGCGTTTGTATCGCGTGTGTTTGTTCCTCAAAGGTTCTTAACGATTCTAGCTTTCTAGATGAGTTATGTTTGGAACCGTTTTTTTGAAAGGTAGCTAGCTATATAGTTAGCTGTTTGTGTAACATCACTAAACATTTTCATAAAAACATTATTTTATGCTAAGCAGTGAATACAGCAAGTCTAGGAAGTAAAAAGAAAGTGTAGTTGTGATGTCATATAGCCACATTTGTGATTGGCTCTGCCCATGGTAACAATACAGCCTACAAAATTACAGTGGATGTAGACATAATTATTATTATTACACATAATTATTGCACATCAACAGCATTTTTCAGTTTCTACACACTCCACTTTCTACACTTTCTTTCAAATGAGCAAATTGCTACATTGATGTCAGATGTGGAAAGATGTAATTATCACCTTCTAACTGGGAATAATAAAACATTCGTGTCGATCTCTGTGGGAGTGGGAATTCCGAGTCGGAATTTTGGGAGCTTTCTATCACAGCAATCACCATTTCATGTATTTTAATAGATATTAATAGAATTTGAGGATGTTCATGACCACCATTTTGAGTGCAATTTAAAAACTTCCAAACACAGAACCCTTAGAAGGAATAGAAAGAGAAGAACCAAAAGAGCAACAATGCTGGAGTGAGAAAAAAAAGAAAGAGGGAGTGATTTATGGGGAGAAGAGAAGAGAGAAAGAATGATGATGCCCCTCTACAGTCCACCTACTCGAGCGCTCCCTGACAGGTTTAGTGCATGTTTTACATGTTGAGAGAGAGAGATGTGTTGGTCTCTCCTTGTTTTAGTGGGTGGATAAACACACACACACACACTCACACACACACACGAGGGAACACAAAGGATAATAAAACAACAGGATTACAGCTCCTGTAGATCAAAAACCTCTAGAACGTTCAGTGTTTGAACTAGAACAAATGCACGTCTATCATAACTATAATATTTCAGCAAACAGAGAAGAAAAGGAAATTATTTGATGACAATATCAATACTAGCACTAATATTTTTTGTGATAAAATTCATCTTGTATAAAGGTCTGGAAATGATTTGATGACAATATCACTAAGAGTATTAATATTTTTTATGATAAAGGTCTGCGGTTATTATGTAATTATTAAATTATATACAGTTTGTGAACTGTTAACTACAAGTTTTGTAACATTTTGGTTAATGTTAGTATCTACTTCAGCTAGCTAACAAACAATAACTGAAAAACAAATGTGTATTTAGCTAACTTAAAGTTTTAATGAGGTCGCTGACATTGTTCAAGTTTGCTAGTTAGTGGCTGTTGTTACATAATTATATTTTGAATTACATAAAGTTGGCTAAATTAAAATCATTCCTTTGGTTAGCTAGTTAACATTACAGATGTATAGTAATTACAGATAGATCTGTCCCCCTTGTGCAGCTCCGCCTCTGGGCCCATCCACACAATGGCTATGATGACAACAGTAATTACACTGACGTTGGGCCGTCTTACGCAGCTCCGCCTCTGGGCCCGTCCACATTAACGACAGCTACCGTTAGCGCAGCAATTACAAAAGAACAGCACCTCATTACACTGCCACAGACACACCATCACTGTGTGTTTGTTTGTGAGAAAAAGTGTGAGTGTGTCTGAGAAAGTGAGAGAGGTCATGTCTGAGCAGCTCTCTCATTTTCTATTTGGTCAGAGATCACTGATAAAAAAAGGAAACAATAGAACAGAATAGGATATCAGCTTTACAAAGGATTACATTTATATGGATGGAAATATTTAATCTGAGAAAGGAGTGATGTGTTTAAGTCCATATGAATCCAAAAAATTATTCAACCCTCAAAGTTTTATTGCTACTGTCAAAAAGTAAAGGTTTTCTCAAATAATCCTGTCAGATTAGTTTATTTTTAGCTAGTGTTAGAACTGAAGATATGGTTACCTGTCATGTTAGTTAGGTAGTGCTAGCAGTAAACTTTTTTGACATAAAATCTTCCCAGAAATCCTGTCAGGTTAGCTCATGCTAGCTAGTTAGCTAGTATTACTAGTAGAAATTACTGTATGTACATTTATGACTTAAAATCCTTTCAGAAATCCTGTCAGGTTAGCTCATGCAAACTAGTATTAACTGTGAAAATGATGAACTTGTATGACTTTGAAGCATCCCATAAGTCCTGTCAGGTTACCTGTCAGATATGTTAGCTAGTTAGCTCATGTTAGCAGTGAACATTTATAACAAAAAACCTTCCCAGAAATCCTGTCAGATTAGCTCATGCTCGCTAAGTGACAGTGAAGTCAGGTTTGCTTATGTTAGCTAGCTGGTTAGGGCTAGCAGTGAAGATTATTAACATGAATCTGAATAAATATCTCCTCAGATTACTTCATGGTATCTAGCAAGACTGCACTGGCTGTGAAAATAACAAACATTTATTAATATGATGTAAAATTCCCAGTTCAGGTTAGATAGCTAGCTAACAAAAATGTTAAAATCATATTTCATGCTGTTCATGTGTGTATACGGTGTGAACAGCAATTACTTTCTCCCTGCTTCCTACTTGAAGACGTCCACGAGCCAAAGATGCGAGTGTGTGAAGGTGTGTGTGAGAGCAGGAAGAGGCAGAAGTGTTTCTTACCCAAAAGACAGAGAGAACCACACTATAGCCAGCTTCATCGTGTTGTCTTTCACAGGGTAATCCCAGCACTTTAGGAACGTAAGCCAAATCTATGAAACACGCACACACACACACACACATACATGATACATACATATGCACTAAAGCTACATTATTTCATAGAACACAAAAATGACACATGACGGTACTAGAACTTGATATTCCTGTACTAAAGCTGCCCTGCGATGGAACAGCATCCCTTCCGGGGGGGGAGTCTCGCTGCCACGCTTCCAGCGTTCCCGGGATAAGCTCTGGATCTACTGCAACCCTGACCAGGATAAACTGCTTACTGAAGATGAGTGAATGAATGAAGATAAAGCTGACAGCTGAACTGGTGTAAGTGCAGATGTGGAAGGTGTGTGTATGAGCAGGTGTGGACTCACTCCGCGGAGTTCACTCCGGATTCGGAAGAGGACTTTAGCCGCAGGGTTTGCCGACTCGGACTGCATCTCAACAAACTCATCCAACTGCTTAGGGATCTTTA
>NC_069724.1:22996520-23006520 GCF_027358585.1 Pangasianodon hypophthalmus
AGACGTAAGGGGATGTTTTGGCTCTCATGTGCCATCTAGTGGACATCGCTTTTAATCCTCCAGATGTACATAAACTACGCAGACGAGTGTGTGAACGTTGCCGCCCATATTGCCGCTGCATTCACATCATAGTTGATGTAATGACGTTAAAGACAATTGCAAAGACAATTGAAAAAGGAAATGCCAGTTTAACAACAAAAGAGAACTCCAAAGTCTGGTTTATTCTTGATGCGTGACTTTGGAGTTCTCTTTGTTGTTAAACTGGCATTTCCTTTTTCAATTGTCTTTGCAATTGTCTGTAATGTCATTACATCAACTATGACTTTCATTCATCTATAGTAAGCACTTTATTGTGGTCATGGTGGTGGTGTCTCCAGAGCCTATCCCAGGAATACTCTGTGTGAGGTGGGAATACATCCTGGATGGATAGGCACCACTCTCACACTCATTCACACCTATTGGCATGTTTTTGGGAGGTGAGAGGAAACCAGAGAACCTGTAAAAACCCCAAGTGGACATGGGAAGAACATGTGACACGCCACACAGACAGTAACCCGGACGGTAAGCATTCTATTTGCTTTCTTCTTTCCCTGCTATCTCCCTCTTTTTATTTTTATCCACTTCTAATGTTCCTCTCACTCTCACTTTCTCGCTCGCTCCCCCTCTCTCGTCTTTTTTTTCTGCACCTCTCTGCATTCACTTTCATTCGGTATTGTGTGCCTTCATCCTTTAAATATCCTTAACGCAGCCTACATTAATCATTTTCACCCACCCTCTCCCTCCAGTTCTTCTCTCCACGCTCCCTCGCTTCCATTCCTACCCTCAAACGACCTCCTCTCCTCTCCTTTGTTCCAGATATCGCCCTAATGCTGCTATATCCCTCGTTCTTTACCCGTCTCTTGGTTTCTATGGCCCATAATCCTCCAATTTACATGCATTAAGGAGTAAGAGTACATGGACCTCATTAACATTAAAAGCAACAATTACATTTTCTGGTGAAGTACACTTTTAATTCCGCCATGGTGTAATTATGTAATGTAACAGTATGCATGTTTCCACTCCACAAACAATTATTTTCTTGAGTATAAGATGCGTCCCTAAATTCTTTCTGCTCAACAAGAAATGTCAACATCTACATTATTACTTCTCTGCATGGCACATTAACGTACCAACCATTTTTACATGCTTATACGATTTCAAAATCCCATATTGTTATAGTCAAGGATAGTTTTTGTCCTGTTAGGGTTGCCATAATTTACCACTAAATTAAAGTTACAATCTTTAGCTTAGTCCTTGTGCCAGACCTTGTTCCAGACCGAACAAAAGCTTATAATTCACCTTATAAGGAGCTTCTGTTTTAAACAGTTACTGTCTACTATAATGCTAACTGCTATTGCGTCTATATAGCACAGAGTTAACGGTAGTGTTCATCCCCAGAATCTTACTGTAACTGCTGAAGTAGTACAACTACTCTAAAAACACTATCAAATGGGTATATTACAATTACATTAATTAAAACAATATACAGCATATGTTGTTTTATTTCATAAAGTCCATTTTAGACCATTTTAGATTTATATCACATTACTCAAATAAAGTTTTTCACTTCAATATTACACTCAGGCGCATTTACAACTGTGATGACCAAATGTGCTCTATCGCTACACGTTGAAATAAAGTCTATGCACCATTTTAATTACAGGCATAGAATGCACAATGTAGCAGGAATTTCATGTTTTGTGTTTCATACTAAAGTGTCAAGATACACCAAGAGATTGTATCTAAATACCAACACTGCTCTCCGATTGGCTGTAGCTGCTGTCACTCACCGTAGTGGGGGATGATGGCCCAGGCCATGGCTGAAGCGTAGATGCCGCCTATCATCCAGAACATGCAGAGCCAGCTCAGGTGCTCGCCGCGCTTCTCCCTCGCCAGGAACTCGGCAAAGTACGAGAACACGATGGGCACGGCCCCGCCGATCCTGCAGAGGAGCATGGGTAAGCAAGAAATAGTACACCCAAATACACCCAAATATCTGAATATGGCTTTGAAGCAAGTGGACCTCTGCTGCATCAGTTTATGATTAAAAACTGTACATAGTAAGAATGAGTTTACTAATGACAAGTGTAAAAACTTATTTTTGGCATTGAAAATCAAATCAAATAAAATAACATAAGGATGATAAAATTCCTCAAATTCCTCATCATCCCTATACAACACAGATATATACTTGCATCTTCTCTCTCTTTTTTATTCAGAGGGCATAACACCTTAAAAAAGGTTTTGCTAGCATTAGCAGTAGCAAAATAGCTCCTATTCAGTCTGTTCCCATTGCCAGGAAAATGTTTCTTTCTTTCTCAGACCACTGTAATATTCATTTTGATAATTTTCCACAATCATTTTCACCCCATTTAGTAATGATGGTTATAAAAATAACTTCTTGTAGTTGTCGTTATAACAACAAACGGAAGATGTCCACAACGCCTCTGGCATCACCGGTTCTTGGTTCCTGACATTCCAGCAGGATTTTGGGGTGGAACTGAACCTTCTGAAGGAAAATTACTCTCCAAAGCTGGATGGTTGAAGTCACTGTAAATATGTAGATCTACAATTTATTCAGAACATGCTTTAAAATAAACGTTTTGCATTACGTGTCGCGATATCGTATCGTCTTCCTCAAAAGGAGTCCACAGCCAAAACTAAAAGATCTTCATCCCAAGAAAAAAAAATACAAGCTTTCACTTATTCCTTCATGCTTCCTAGTCCTCCACAAGTATTTCACACTTGTCTGATGGACAGCTCCTACTGTTGTACAGTTTTAGTCCTAGTGTTTTGAAAAAATCAACATTTCAGGCTTCATCACTTCTGATGAAGCATAAATCAAGGATTCGGTTTCAGAACCAGCACTTGTAGGTGGAAAAGGGTTGAGAGGTGGATCTTACGTGTTGCCACTGGCAATCTTGAGTTTATAAAAGCATCAATCAAGGTTAGTGGATACTATTTCTGTCATCATTTAAAATATAATAAGGTACCTCAATTTAATCAGCATTCAGCAGAATCTATCTTGGGATGACTTCTGACCCCCCCAGTGTGTGTGACCTCACAGACACTAAAGAATAGTGAAGCTGGAGGATGGAGAATGGAGAGTGATGGTGGGGGTTGCAGCACTGCCGAGGATCAGCAGCCCACAAGGACAAAGCACGGGCTATTCATTCAATTAGCAATAAAACACACTGCTGTACTTATCCTACTGCAATCCCCCCATCTCTCTCTCTCTCTCTCTCTCTCTCTCTCGCTCTCTCTGCTGCAAAGTCAGAGCTGAGCACTGCTCACCGGGTTGGATGAACCTCCTGGCACTGACCTATAACTTAAATGAGGAGTGACGTTAAAGGAAAGAGAGAGAGGAGGGGAAAAGGAGGAAAAGGAACTGAAAAAAAAACAGAGATGGCTGAAATGTGTGGTCTGGAGAAAAGTGTGTGTCACTCACAGAGGAGTCATTATCTCAGTATGGAGCCAGACCGATTGTTCCAAAAGACCTGGCGTGTGTGTGCGTGTGTGTGTGTGTGTGTGTGTGTGTGTGTTTGTGTGTGTACTCCAAAGTACACAGACCCCATAGAGAGACAAAAGGACCTCACTACCAGCCTGAGGTCAAATTGAGGTCAGACCCCCACCGAAGCCCAATCAAACAAGAAACTGCTCCCTGGGCCGCTGTAAAGAGCACTCTAGAAATAAAAACAGCTCTGGATGAAGATAATTAAAGTGCTCTCAACCCAGCGGAAATCATCACTGATTTCATCCTGCTGCAAAAATAAAACCGCACCTTAGATACACTACATATAGAAAAGCAAAAATGCATTCTTGCATCCAAAGCCGGGAGTAAAGCTCATCATCAGTAGCCTTTTAGAAGAACTCTCTGACTGGAATTATACTGTAGGTTCTACAATAAATGATTTTTTACTAAAATATTCTTTAGTTATGCTTTCCACAAAATTAATTTTAACTTTAAGCGGATAAAAAGTATGATGTGTCATTCTATAATGAATAAAAAATTGTAACTGTTGGCTACTGGCTGTGATGTAAGATGAATAAAATGCTTCAGGGTGTGCTGTTATGGTTTGTTTGGTGGTTACAGTAACTTGGCTTCATCACACCACCCAGGCAATGATTATTTTTCTATAACAGCACACCCTGGTCATGTTTTATTCCTTACATAATGCTACCATATACTATTTTTTTGTCTAGTTGTTGCTTTTTTGGTAAGACATGGATGCAACATTCAAAATCTGTTGGCGCAGTGGGATTTTCTAACCCAATTCAGTCACGTGGAGACACGCGTTAAACCGTGAAAATGAAATTACCTTTACCAAGTTGATTAGTGACTTAGTCACTTTCACGTCATTTTGATGCAGAGCATCATAAAACCATGTTCTCGTAAGCAACAAATTGAACCAGGGGTCACTCAGGTGAGGACTGAAACCCCAGTTTTTTGGTGGATCAAAGTTCAGTAGTTCGGTGTGCACCCAAGTACAGGTGGAGGTTTCATGAAAGTCAAAATGGACCAAACTAAGGATCACATGTAATTGCCTAATTTGCGCAATATCTAGTTTTCGCTAACTTGCCAAGGCAGCTGAAATGAGAGACACTCACCCAAATCCCGAGAGCATCCTGCAGAAGAGGAAAGTGCTGTAGCCCTGCACGAACGAGGACAGGAAGGCGAAGAAGCCATTCACGGACATACACACCAGCAAACACTGCCTCCGGCCCACTTTATCCGACAAACCGCCCCAGAAAAATGCTCCCACCATCATCCCCAGGTACACAATACTACCTGTGGAGCACACACAGAGAGAGAGAGAGAGAGAGAGAGAGAGAGAGAGAGAGAAAACGGAAAGAGAAAATTTGTTTAGCAACTGAAAAGAAATTCATCGTAAGTTGATATATTAATTATTAGTATGTATCTCTTCTCTGGTTCTTTAATTACATTAAAATACATGACACAGAGGCCACGCCTCCTTCGTTAGGACTGACACAAAGACCACGCCTCCTTCATTAGGAGTGGCAGACACAGACCACTCCTCCTTCACTACAACAGACCGACAGTGTGGCCACGCCTCCTGTAGTTGGAGTGGCAGGCACTGTGGCCATACCTCCTTCATTAGGACTGACAGGAAAACCACTCCTCCTTCATTACAACAGACAAGACACAGACCACGCCTCCTTCACTGGGGCTGACAGAAACTGTGGCCACACCTTCTTAAATGAAACTGACAGACAGGGACCACACCTCAGAATGAAAAAAGAGATGAACCAGCATATCTTTATGTTCAGATGAGTTCCAGATGTACAACGAGACTTAGTCGTTTATTAAGTTTGCTACGTAATGTACCTGCTGATACAGACAGGAGTCCCATCTGGCCCAGAATACACACACACACACACACACACACACACACACACACACACCAAAGTGCAAAATGCTGACTGTAAAGACTAATGTGTGTTAGAACAGCATACAGAGCAAAGTGTGTGTTTCTTCCTCTGTTACTCTGAGATGTTAGATTCATGTAGTCAGCATGTAGTCATCTACACCATCCTGTTTTACTAAACTCTGCTTTAATTTACTCAGGACCCATGCGTTTCTCTTCAGTACCAGATTGTGTACATTTTTATCCCCAAGACAGTATAGTCCATTGGTAAATAAAGTCTGACTCGTAACATAATTTGCTCAAAAAAACATTGTGTAGTACATTTAAAAAAAAAGCCCAGATGATACACTGTATTTGCCGAAAGAATGAAGTTTGCAGACTCTTTTTGCACTGATCTGTCCCATTATGCACCACAGAACAAAAGGGGAGATAATAGACAGAACGAATACGGCTAGACGGCTCGCCCGCTGCACCGTTTCTGTCTTCACCTCCGTCTCAAAACCGCTATTGAGCTGTGCATCAAAATGAAAAACGTACAGCACAGCAACATACGGCTGGTCAAGTTAGCAAGCTAATGTGCTCAGCACTGATCGCAGCAATGATCATCGAGATTAGTATGCGACCTGAGTCATTCGCTGCTATGACTTTGCAATTCCCACTGAGAGGGTGGAGCTTATTTACCTGGTTAGTAAGCGAGCAACAGGTAAAAATAAAATATTAAATATTAAAAGTAACCATAGCAATAATGTGGAGATGGATATCTTCGGTTGGTGGTATCTAGTGGTGTAATGTCATGTCACTTTTGTATCTGTTGAGTGCTTCAAATATTTGGATTTATATTCGTATTGAAATCTGAAGTGGGCGTGGCCTAAACCAGTTTTTTTATTTATTAAATCTGAATCTGCGAAAAACTCTGGTAAAAAAACCTAGAAATGCGAGCACTGTCAGTATGGTTCATAATTAGCCTCAACTAGAGATTGTACCAATCCTGCAGCTAGGAGAATTTTTTTTTGTTGTACCTGCCCACAATATTTTCTAACAAATTTATTTCCTAAAATATAAACAAACTAGTAGTGTCATTTAAATCACTGCGAATGAATAAATGGACCTTCAAAATGCTTTGCACAGAAGCTCATATTCACGTTAACGAACGTGAGAATCCCATGAGCTTCATAACTGACCGCTCACCTGCATAAAGGTTAAAACTACCTGCTCATGCGACTTTTTGTTGCATCCTCAAACATATTTCTGCCAAAAAAATAAATAGTGCTCCTGCTGTTAATATCTGTATTTGTATCTGTTCAGATCGTCTGTTATCTGTTCATTCCGAATAATGTACTCGTATTCTGTTACATCCCTGGTGGAATCACGGTGCGTGGATGAAACAGATGTCGTTTTTCACGCCTGTTAATTGTTTCAGTGCTCAGTGGGAATAAACGAGCTGACACAGCATCTCATCCAGGCCAGTGGATACATTACAAAGATCTGACACGGCTCACGGTGAAACTGTTTCCAGTATGACCTGTTCGTCATATTTCTGCTGACTCTGACTGATAATCCTGATGATGTAGAACGTCCACGCTTCAATATTTGGTCCCAGCGAAGCAGATCTCCTCTCCATCACATGGCGCAGGATGATGCTGTGAGTGCCAGTTTTTAGAAACGACACCCTCTTGCCTAGTGGAAGGCAGGGTCTTTGAGAGATTTCATCTTTGTTTGTTTTTTACCACAGCGCTGATGAATTCTGATTGGTCAGAAGGTGTTGATTTATTTTCCATATACAGCAGCTCTGACTGTTGTGTTGTGCTGTAGTGCAGCTGCAAATCACAGGTTTATATTAATGCACTTGTGTAATCGTTGATATGGTGAAGTTCTCTGTGAGGAGACGTTTAGTTAATATGGAAGGAGTCTCCAGTGTCAGTGCTTTGTGATAGTCAGAGGTAAAGCTGTAACTTCCAATATCTTCATTACAGAGGAGTTTATGTGTTCCAGGTTCTTAGTAACATGTATTTTTAACTTCAAGAGAGAGCGAAAAAGAGAACCTGAACTTTTCAGGTCATTTCCTATTTCAAGCTTCAAGACGCCTTATCAATATATACAACTAGACGCTCATAGGACTGTGGAGCCACTGTGAAAACACCCTTATATAAATAAGACTTCTATTGATTGTTATATTTTCACCAAACGCCAACCATACACCAAGCACACCTGGAATTCCCTAAATGTGAGGAAAGTGTCAGTTTTAGTTTTGGCCTAATAATGGACGTTCATGGACGTCAGTTGGTGCTCGCTGTGTTGTGTCTATATTTCACCTGCTTTCCTTTAATCCACTTGAGTTAGTATAAAGGGACAGGGATGATCAGTCATTCAGTACACACACACACACACACACACACACACACACACACACACGATAAACCCACTGAACGCTCCCCAGCCAAGATGCTAATAAAAATGCTAATTTGTGCTAAAGAAGGGAGGAACGATCGTTTGTCGTCCACTTCCTCCACCGTGAAGAAACGCACACTCAGATCTCTCTCGCTCTCATTGTGCTCCCGTAATGTTCTGATGCTTTCTGAAGCCTCTCTGATGGGAGCTGATATGCAGAAAGCAGTTCGTGTTATCTGCTCTTGCAGGCATGATGGGGAAAGGCAGGTGATTCATTACAGGCTGACAAAGAGAGAGTGCAGTGCTGCTACACACACACACACACACACACACACTCCCCAACACCACTGATAGAGCTAAACGATCCATCAGAGAGATGTTGCTCCAGCCCTCTAATGCCCGTGATAATCTACTGTACCCGAGAAACTACATACTCAATGCTCTGTAGTATTAATTCAGCTGAGTTAGCTAGAGGCTAACACACTTAAAGGGACAAGTGCATTTCTCTTCTTCTGGACGTAAACTTAATAGCCCCTGCCCGATTTCTGCCACATATTCTTTAGCATTTTCTGGCTCGATTCAATCGACCTTGTATGCATTTTATCATAACATAAACGCCATAATGATAAAAAGTTTGTTATTATGAACAACATCAAGGAGGGTGGTTTATTAAACGCTAAACGCTAAAGTGTCGTGTTTAAGCTCCCTCTTATCGGAATGAACAAAATTTGCTTAATTCAGCTTCTGCTTTATTCCAAACACAGAAATTAAAGTGACTTCTTTCTCACTCTGTCAACCTTTTGGCCTCTAGCTAGCATTATTAGCATTATTAGCATTTTGTATATGTGATGCTTAGCACAGCAATTTACATGCGGTCATGGTGAGTAGTTCTACCTCACATTCTTTTTCAAAAGCTGCAAAAAACAGGAATTAGCAGAGTGGCTAAAGTAAAAGGTATTCACACAGTCACGCTAGACATTTGTGCGCAGCGCTATAAAAGCTAGGCCTCTGGTTTTAACCTGTAGCATTGCTAGCTGTAGTTAGCTTAATTGTGAAGACACTGTAGTTTATAACTATACTGTCTACATGTATATACTATATGGTTTATAACCATCAATCTAGCGCACCAGAACAGCAACTGTGGCTTCCTGTGAGAGCTGTGGGCCGGGAAATATGTACAAATACACCACTGAGCTTTTCTGTAGCATTTAGCTAGAAATAAAGTGTAGTAAAGAATATATTTCTTGAACGCTTAGTAACTGACACATCATTAGTGTCTCCTGCATAACAAAAAGTATGATCAAGCTAACAGCTAGCAAGTGTAATTGCTGTCCATGCTAGTATTAGCATCCCAGCACATTCCAAAGGCTTTAGCTTAACTGTGGAAAGGAGTTTCATTTCAGATCCAGGCCAGAAACTGAGAATTCTGCCAACTGGCATCGCTATTAGCGTCCTGCTGATGTGTATGGGATGTAGTTATACTGGCTCAATGAAGTGTGCAAAGAGTAATGCACAAGAGAGAGAAGAGCTATCAGTGAGCGCAGTGTCATCGAGATGATCACTCCTCAGAAGGTCAAGCTCAGGTTAATGCTCTTGTTTAGAGACTCGACAAGGACAGGTCCTGTTCTGAATACACTCTTTTCTCTCCAATAAAAAAAAATATGAGTTTAACACTATGAGTTTCAGAGCTCGTCTTGTTTAAAATGAAATTTATGGAATTGTTCTCATTATCATAAATCAATCAGTCAAGGCATGTCTGGTGTTTAATATCTGTATCTTTACACTGGCACTATGAGTAGCTAATGTAGCTTAGATTATATAGCCACCAGTTTAGATACATTTGAGCAAACTCAATATCTAAATCGTCACACACTCGCCTCAAACCATGTGGCATTGTCCTTTATGCTGTTTATCAGACATTCTTATACAGCTTCTGACTCTGACTCTTCATGTAATCAATAAAACGGACAGTGCTAAAAACAGAGCTAATTCAAAGCTGAATCTTTTTGCTTTAACGTTAGTTCAATGTAAAATTTGTGCGAGTTTTAAAGCCAGATTTGTATGTTAGAAGTGATTCATGTCGTCTATAACAGCAGCTCTGACACAAGTTAATTAATGCGCTCGTTCTAATATGTTATTGTTTCGTAAAAATAAACAGATAGAATAAACGGATGTCTGTGAGGAGA